>NC_068321.1:23329875-23487375 GCF_025860055.1 Xyrauchen texanus | reverse complement strand
CAGCATTCAATTATCAATAAAGCGCCTTATGTTTGCTCAAGACATGTGCGTCACATGATGGCACACATACAGTATATCCAACTGTAGTTCCAGCTTCGGCCACCGGGGGCAGTTAGGTAATTCGGGAAGCAGAGACTGATTTTAGCTGACAAAAAAAATCTAAATCCAGTAGTCGAATTCTCACGAGATAAGTCTCTCTGTATAAGCCGTCCTAAATAGCGGCTGCCATGTAAAGAATGTCATAATTTGGTAATAAAAGTGTAACTGAAAAGTCACAAAGACAAAGAGGAGTGAAGCTTAAAAAATCCCTGAACTCTAGAAAAGATTAACGATTACTCAATTTATACTTAAAAAGGACTTTTGGTGAAAGATTAATTCAGTTGTAGCTGCATTACTTTCACAGCAGTAAAACTTTAATGAGGTCGCTTGAAAATGTGTAATCAAAGTGCAGAAACAACACGTTATGATTTGCATTTAACAGAGAACAAATACTAAAAGACGGAACATCTTTAGGATCACTTCCTACATTAGTCTGTTGTGTGTAGATCTTATGTTTCCAGGTTACAGAAACTGATTTTACAGAACAAATTAATGAATGACAAATGAAACAGAAAATTGAGGCCATAATTTGGCTCAGTGGTTAGCACTGTTGCCTCACAGCAAGAAGGTCCTGGGTCGAGTCCCGGCTCAACTTGGGCCTTTCTGTGTGGAGTTTGCATGTTCTCCCCGTGTTTGCGTGGGTTTCTTCTGGGTGCTCCAGTTTCCCCCACAAGTGCAAGAACATGCAGAATATGTGAATTGGAGACTCTAAATTGGCCTGTGTGTGTGTGTGTCAGAGAGAGAGAGAGAGTCCCCTAGCCACTGGGGATGCGTCAGGAAGGGCATCTGGCATAAAACTTGTGCCAAATCAAATATATATGCAGACTATCTCGAAGCGGACCTTGCACCTACGCGGAACAAACGCTAAGAAAGAGCGAGAGTGTAGCTTGAAAAAATAAAGGTTTAACCTTTGCACAAATGAGAACGAAACCAAAAGCTGCAAGTTTGTAATGAAATCTTTATTGTTTTCTTTAAAAAAAAAAATTGTGCAGAGTGGAAAAATACCTACATTTTGATGAATTATGGCACCTAATGGTGACCCCTGCCGAAAACTCCAACCTGTTAACATCTGTCTTTACAACAGGGCCCAAAATATCATTTATGAGGCAAATATCTGATCCAATTAACAAAAAAAAAAATAAAAAAAATGATATATATAATTTCTCACTCTAAAGTCTAAATAATGGCGAGTGAACATTAATCTAAAAAAATGAATCTTGCAAACTCTGTAATGTTTTTACAGGAGCAAAATCTGTAAAAAAAAATATATAAAAAAAACTGATGTAGAAATAGTTGAATCATAATTATTAGCATAGCAAAAGTGTATTAATTATAACATGCTACAGTCAAATATGCTGGCATAAATGTCTACAGATGAAAACGTAAAAACAAAGAAATATCAAGAAATCAAAGAGCTTTAAAGAGAAAATAAAGCAAATGAAATCATGGATGAGGAGCTCAAAACATTTCAGATAACGAAAACCAACTTAAAGACTGAAAAGCTTCGGTTCAAGAGCTCAGAAATTGATATAAACTGCGCTGTAGGAATGCATATTACAACTGCTGTGTTTGAAGTGCATCAATGTAACCATTGAAACAACATTCTAAATCTATGGATGAAACCACAGATTGTGACATCTAAACAAGTGGCCTGATGGATAAACTGCTTTCAGCAGTGTTTGAATGAGGGTAGAGCGCCCTCTAGTGTAAACCACTGACATTGCCTCAGAAGAGTATAAATTCAAAGTGCATCATTCCCACCCAAAGGTGAGAGAACTTCACTGAATGCTCCTCTCGTGGAACAGTAAGTGTCGTTGCATACAGATGAGGAAGACAGCCCCACACCTGACCAATATAAGATTTTATCGTAAGAAAATAAAGGTGAAGATAACACTGAAAATCTACAGTTATTAATTCAGGATAGATGATGTCCCTTCGCAGCATGATTTCTCTTGGTTTATAGGCGAGAGGTAAGGAGTATAGAAAAGACTTCAGTCATCTGTGAGTGTGTGTTTGCGTTTGCGGTCACCGCTTCACGCGATAGCTTTTGCCTCTGGCAAAAACGCCTCCCAGTATTTCATCAGCTAAAGGGGAGAAAGAAAGTGAAATGAGAGTTATTATTATTAAACTTGGGGACACAATTTAGCTATAAAACACACAGAGGTGCATGTTTTTGGGATGTTTCCACATACTTGTTGTTGTGAGTGCAGCAGAGACTCGAGGTATTTGACGATTTGTCGCTTAAAGTCTCGAGCTTTCTCTTTCTGTTGGCAATAAATGTACACGTGATATTAGAAAAATGAAGCTTTGTTCACATTCGGACAAAATGTAGTCAAAATTCAGATTAACAGCATTGGTTGCCGAGTGTCATACGCATTAGAGGCATTACTGTATTTTGCACATTAATTCAAACACTGTCCAAAATTGCTAATTCACGATATAGCGCATGACGCATAGTTCAGTCTTATTTATGGAAATGAGACACTACTGCACATTGTGTTTGGCGTTACATACACATCACATCTTGAATGACAGAAAGAGACAATTTTCAATTGCATTTCAAACCACAAATGAATCTGGTTTTAATTCAAGTTTGTAAATATCAGACTGCATGCATGTTATTTTACTGTTAAGACTATAAACAATTAAAAAAAAGTTGCCACTAGGTATGTGCCGGTATGAAATATTAATCTCGTGACAATTGCTGAAGCTTTTAGCGCAGTATACGGTATTATCGCAGGAGTTGAAGCAGTTACAAAACAAAACCGATTGAAAGATAAACAAACATTCTTACAGACAAGTTTAATTGCTTTATGCTATAAAAAGTTTCAAAAAGAAATAAAAAGTGATAGTTCAGCCAAAAATGAAAATGCAGTCATTGTTTATTCACCCCTGTGTTGTTGTAACCCTATATGACTTACTTTCTTTTTATTTTATTTTTTTATCCCCTTTCCTCCCAATTTGGAATGCCCAAATCCCACTACTTAGTAGGTCCTCGTGGTGGCGCGGTTACTCACCTCAATCCAGGTGTCGGAGGACAAGTCTCACTTGCCTCTGCTTCAGAGACCGTCAATCCGCGCATCTTATCACGTGACTCGTTGTGCATGACACCGCGGAGACTCACAGCATGTGGAGACTCATGCTACTCTCCGTGATCCACGCAGAACTCACCAAGCACCCATTGAGGGCGAGAATCAATAATCGCAACCAAAAGGAGGTTACCCCATGTGACTCTACACTCCCTAGCAACCGGGCCAATTTGGTTGCTTAGGAGACCTGTCTGGAGTCACTCAGCACACCCTAGATTCGAACTCGTGACTCCAGGGGTGGTAGTCAGCGCAAATACTCGCGGAGATACTCTGGCCCTTTCTTTGTTTTTTTTAACAAGAACGGAGAAATTGTGAAAAGAATGTTGTGCTCAGTGACGTCATACAATGGCAGCCTTTACTTGAAAATATGGTCTGTTAAATTTAATTTTAAAAATGGCACCAAAATTGACAAAAATGCCCTTGTAATTATCTAAACCCAATAATCACATACAAATTAAATATATGTTTAGAAGAAAAAAAAAAAAGCCCTCATAAATGTAAAAAATGCCCAAGAAAATAAAATTCAGGGGGCAATTAGTTCTGACACTGGTAAAAACATAACGTGAAAATGTGCATATGAAAATGTTCAATCATGTCTTACATCGAAACGGATGACGTCTTTCTGTACGGTGGCTGAGATTCTTTCAAATTCTCTCTCGTACTGCGTGACCTTTGCTTCCCACTGCAGGACAGGAACATAGACAGTAGTGTAAACATCTTAACACGTGCATGAGCTCAGAAATAAAGTCCAGGTTAGAGGTTATAGTGCAGAGAGTCCCCAAACAAACATGTCTGTTATGAACAAATGTGCTCATGTTACCTCTACAATCTCATCTTTGGCCTGCTGGAGTTTGTCAGGTTTGTTGGCCCACAGGAGTTTGGCCTCGACTTCTCTTTTCTTCTGAAGCATGTTCTGACCATCTTGCCAGCGCTGCCATGCTTTCATTCTCTGATCAAAACACCCCTGAATTCACATTATGACGTTCGATTAGAAGACCACAAAACAGGATACAATATTCAAAGATTCAATATAGGAAACAATATATTCAGTAGGATATAATATAGGGCGATTTTTTACATTTTGATGAAAGATGATGTACACAAACAGCTTTCGTTGGAATGTTGCGCACAAAATCACGATTAAAAATAATGTAGTTATTCATTCTATCATCAACCCATTTAAGCGTTTAGATGTGTGTGTCCGTACCCTGACAGCTCCCAGCAGTCGTATGTAATCTGCGAGCAGCTCTGAGAAGGTGAAGAAGTCGTTTGCTGCCTGTTCTTGATGTAGCTGTTCGATGTGATCTTCCACCTCGGCCAGCTGAGAAAGAGCTCGAGACAGAGCCGTGTTATCCTCGGAGCTGCCCAACATCGCCACGCTCTTCGCAAACACTGCAGTGTTCCCCGATAACTCTGAAACATTGTGATAAAGCCGTATATGAGTTCTCCATGATTATAATAGCATGTTGTGTTCTTTCAGTGTGTGTTATTTACAATTACATTTATGCATTTGGCAGACGCGTTTATCCAAAGCGACTTACAGCGTTATTACAGGGACAATCCCCCCGGAGCAACCTGGAGTTAAGTGCCTTGCTCAAGGACATAATGGTGGTGGCTGTAGGGATCGAACCAGTGACCATCTGATTAACAGTTATGTGATTTAGCCCACTACGACACCACCACACCAAACTGTGTTATGTGCGTGTGTGTGTTTGAGTGAGTGAGTGAGAAACTAACCAAAATGTCTATTTGCCAAAACCATCCTCTTACTCTTTCATATGTCATGTTGGGAATTCAAAATAATTTTAAGTGAGCCAGTTCATGTAAATTAACCAGTTAAAATAAATGATACCTTTATTCACTTGCGATATTCACTGATAATTGCTGTTGTTTAAGGAAAGAAAACAGCTTCACCCGGATCAGTCAGCGCAGAGACATGCATTTACACGTGGACCGGTCTCGAGCGCTCAGCCGTGCAAATCATCAAAAACGAATTCGGCATTGATTATTTGTTTAAAACCTCTATTAAAGCCCATAAATTGTTGATGATTAAACCAGTTTAAAATTGTATTAAACAGTCCCAACATTTTAAACAGCATTGAAAAGGAATAAAGGAGAAATCTGCACAATGAACAGACAGAAATTGTAAAGTTTCAATCCACACATCCCATAATTTGTTTTATGGTTAATGCTAATGGTTTTACTTTTGGTTACTATGATCTTATTGCAAACGCCACAGTTAAAACTATGGATACACTGGAACTTTCCTCCTGTGTCAAATCTTTTCTAATGCCGTCTGATTGTAGAAAAAGGATTTGTTTGTCTTCAGATGACTGAATTTTAAACATCAAGATCCTGATAAAAAGAAAGAAACTGTGAAAGAAAACAAATTATCTTTCAGTTGGGCCGGTGCGACCATTTGTAGAATTTAACACCGGTGCTACCACTCTTAAATGTTAGTCTGGAGCATGTAAATAAAGAGATAAATACAAAATAATTTGCTGTGGCATTGCAAGAATTAATTTACAAGAACAAATCAAAAATAAGAAAAGATGCAAATAAGTTGTTTTATTCATTACCCAATTAGCACTCTTGCCACCTGTGACCTCATTATACACCGAACTGGCCTGAATTTTTTGCATAGCCGAATTTCAAACATTACGAGTAAACACGCAACTAAAATGGACAGAAAATATGGCAGAAAAAAGGTTGTTTTAGTTGTATATAACTATAATTAAGATGCTACAAACATTTTACGAATGAAATGTTTCTCATGATCTTAAAAACCTTTTGATCTGAAGGCGTATGTTTAAATGTTTGAAAATATACAAAAATATAATTGTGCCAACATGTTAATTTATTGCATTACAAAACAAACATTTTATAAAATAAATACAATTTTTATTAAAAAATAAAGTTTTTGAAATGGATGACTTTGACCGAATAATAAAGAAAATCAGCCAATAAGTGCCCAGCATAGATGGGACCTCCTTCAATACTGTTTAAAAGCATCCCAGGGTGATTCCTCAAGAAGTTGGTTGAGAAAATGTCAAGAGTACTTTGAAGATGCTAAAATATAACATAGTTTTTTTTTAAATACATAATTCCTAGTTCCATTTCTGTTATTCCATAGTTTGGATGACTTTACTATTATTCTAAAATGGGGATTTTTTTTAATAAAGAATAAGTAAATGTTTCTAAACTTCAAGCAAGACCCGACCCTCACACACCTACCCACAAACACCCACCCACACAAATGAGTTATCACTAAATAATGAGCTTAATATAAAAACAAAATGGAAACATGAGTGTGTGTGGTTCAAGCAACACCTGACCCACACCAACCCACCCACAAACACGGGTTTCCGTTAGCCAGTAAATACCGGTTTTGACTGTTAAAATGTCCAAATGACCGACAAATAAAACATTTGTCTGACACAATGTCCAGTGTAATATATTAACATGAATTGTCAGCAACCCCTTTAGTTAATGTCACAAGTGTACAGCGATTTTTGTGAACTAAAAAATATGTGGAAAATTGCAGTTTAGCTTTTTGCTTTGCCCTCCATTTTTATTTTTAATGGGTTTTTTTTAATAGATGGTAATTCCATGACTGCCTTTTTTTTATTTATGGAAAAGCAGATATGATCAAACATGTATTATTCATTTGACTTATGTGTGCTATTATTATATCGCATCTTATACACGGTCCATCATGTTACAGCATAAAATAAACACTGAAATGAGATTACCAGATTTTTTCCAATTTGTCTAGTAAACTTTATAAATCCCAGACATGTTGGACAGCACAATTTCTTAGCAGAAACTCTGACACATACATACATAAATACATACTGTACTTTAATCAATTCTAATGTAACTTTTGAGTTTTTACTCTTATAAAACATTATATAAATTTTACATTCGTAAATAGTGATAAATCGGTTATTATGATAAAACAATGGTTGGGTGAAAATGTGCAAATTGTGACTGTTGAAATTCGATTTAACGTGCCGGTCAAATTTGACCCATTAAGTTCTACAGAGTTACTTGATTGCCAACAGCATGGAAGGATTAAAAGAGTAGCCTGACTGTAGTTTAACTACTTCAGTTACCTCCCCAAAACTCAGAGCAATGAGTGTTTGACCTTCTGACCTTTCCTGTGGTTGACAAGTGATTCCACCATCACATGAAGCTTCCTCATCTGCTGTTCTTCATTCTCAACATCCTGGATCTTTTCATCAAACCACTACAACAAACACAAACATGCACTTACTGTACAGTTGAAGTCAGACGTTTTATTAACTATAAGACATTTGTAGGATGATTTCCTCTGTGGTGCTACGAAAGCATTGCTCTGTTTGTTTGAGTGGCCCATTCAGCCCAACACAGCAACATTAACTCAACCGATGGTGCAAGTTTAGGGCAGGACAATTTGTTTGTTGATCAACAACAAATGAGGCAAGTATTCAGGAAAGCTGCTTGAAAACAATGTTTATTTTAAAAGTATGCACTAGTGGTGAAGAAACTCACCACGTCTTGTTCGTTCATCTTGATGGTCATCTTACTGACGGCATCTGTAGCTTTATTGATCATTTTAAGAAAGCCGGCTCCACTCAAGGTCTGGGTGCTCACCGCACGAGGTAACTAACAGAGAGAAACATAAAGAGAGAGGACCTGGATGGTTCAAATCTTCTCCTTTAAAACAGACAGACAGTTAAAAGCAGAGACAGACAGCCATCTCACCTCCTCTTTCTCCAAGAACTCTCTCACATCAGGGTCCTGTAATAGAAATGGGTGACTCACAACTCTCTGCAAATACCTGAAGATACACATATTAAATACTCAATTACACTTACACAAGCATTTTACAAATAGTTACACAAGCACAACTTGAATGACTAAATATAGCCGCAAGCAGCAATCATCAGGGTCCAAGCATGTATGGCCAGGACATGGCCAAAATAATTCAATTGGACACAATAGATCCTGTGGATGCTGACAACAGCACATTACAAAAGCATAAAGCTAAGTCAAAGAGGAATTTCAAGGATTTGGCACTCCATCTAGTGGACAACATTGGTAATACATCCTTGATTTACCATGCATAAATGAGATTATGGATTGCTGTAAAATTAAATCAGGAAAAACCTAAACAGATTTCATAGGGGTCTTCATTTGTTGGATAGCTGTTGCTATTGTTACTGCACAGATATTACATTTCAAGAGCAATAACTCAAAGTTAAAGGATTTAATGGAATTTTTAACTTGCTCCATCTAGTGGACAAAAGAAGTAGTGCATCCTTCATCTATCAATTACAGTTGAAATAAATAATATTTGTATTTTCTGTTGACAAGAGGAAATTGATTAAATTTAGCACATGTCCTCAGACTAACCTGATGTGTACATATTTTAAATTTTGTCAAGTTTAGACCTTGTGCACACAAATAAAGGCATAGTAGTATTTACAGTTCAAACCCAAATAATTAATTGGCTTATATCTTCTAAACGATTTGATATATCAAAAAAATTTGGTGCTTGGACATTTAATAACAAAATCATATTTGGTGTAACATGTAACATTTACACCTTATCCTAACCTAAGTAATGAGCATCAAGCAATTTTTCTGTGCTCAAATCACAGCCAATCAGAACATATTTGATTTTTACTATACAAGCAACAAGATTTCACTGTGGGTGGAGTCACCCAGTGCAACAACAGTTGGACAAGGACAGTGTTAGCTTCAGTGCCGAACCTCTCTAGAGCGGCTCTCCTCCTCTCCACAAACTCTGCCGACGACGGATCCTCTTTCCCGACTTTCAGTTTAGTCATACCTGCCAAAACAACACGTATATTCATAATCAGACACTTGACACTAGTTAGGGATGTCCCCATACCAGAACTGGTATCGGAATCGAGTCTGACTACAGTCGCTAATGTACTTGTACTCGTGCTTGTAATATGTTCCGATAACAAAAACTGATGTCATCTGCCATACGAATGTCATTCCGTAAACATTCAGCACAAAAATGAAAATAAAGTTGCGATTTAATTAGATAGATGTATAGTTTGCATGTGCTGCGCACTTCAAATGTGAATGCTTATGAATGTGTGGAGCCGGTGACATAAAGTACTCATGTTTTAGAGATCCTTGGCTCATACACTGAAAACACCATCATGACCATCACACGCTCTGTTTGCAGCAGATGACAGCGAGCAGAGCACTAATTCACTTTGTAGCATGAGGCACATACAGACTACATATTTATAATTATATAGCAGTCTTTTGCAGTTTAATAATCACTTTGAGTCACGTAGCAACACGCTTTTCTGGATTAAGAAGCTACCTTCATAACAGCACAGAAAAACTTCAAAATAAAAGCTCAGCCAAAATAAAAGCTTAATTTAAAAAGAAAAAAGTATGATACAAATAGATCACTATTGTATAGTTCTGTAATATTCACTGTAATACTACTACTAATAATAATATATTCAATATCTCACATCAGTGATGCAGCACTTTATTTGACAAAATATAACTCCAATGTTGTATTTTCGATTGTGCTGTGAGGTTCTCTATAAAAGCACTTCATTAGATAAAATAATACTACATTATGTTTAAAATTAATGGGTATATTTTCATTTGATTAAAGTTAATGAATTCATTTAAAAACACCATTTTGATGATACATTTTAAATAAATTGTTGATATGGAATTAGCATCGACAAAAGCATCGAGGACATCCCTAATAATATCCATGAAACACATCAAAGAATAACACCATTCTAAAATTGCCCCCACCCAAAATGCTCTTTTCTGGTGGCGGAGGTACGATGTATCCATTCTGCGAATGTTTCTCAGAGAGCTTTTCGTACAATCCGAGGAAATCACTAAAACGCCTGCGTACTGTAAACGTCTTGCTCCGGAACATCGGTAATGATGTCTGACAAAGAGAATGAGAAAGGACCGAGATTATTAGTATTGATTCATTTATTATTAATGTCACTATATGACTCACAAGATTGTGTGAATAGTCTGTGAAAATCACCTGTGTTGAAACTTTATAGGCCATATATGCATTCATACCGTCACCTGTGAGGAACAGAGAGAGAGAGAGAGAAAATCAACCTGTATAAATAAATACAAACTGATCAAAGCAAAGCCACAACAAGCAGCACTTTGTTTGTATGTTCTGGTAGCCTCAAAGTTTTGGATTTGTTGCAAGTTCGGTCTCAGTTGACGATATCATTTAAATGGTCTTGCTGCAACTGTGTATTTAAGAAGTCTATATATAAATTACCTCAGTTATGACTGGCTAACCTCTTGCCATTTGCTCAATGCTAAATAGCTGTTGATATGAAAGGCATATGTTGCTCACGGTTGTGATGTTTATATTATGATGATTTCTGAATAAGCCATTTTTGTGGCTTCATATGTTCTGAGCGATCTGGGTAGAGAGTTGTGCATTGTGAACATTAAAGTTTGTCCACATAGTACCATTACAAATTCTGTTTTCAATGAGATTGCCCATTAAAGGGATAGTTCACCCAAAAATGTAAAATCTCTCATTATGTATTTACCTGATTCAATTCCAGATGTGTATGACTGTCTTTCTTCAGCAGAACACAAATGAAGATTTTCAGAAGAAGACCTTTAAGGTCCTTATAATGCAAGTACATGGGTGCCAGCACTTTGATGGTCCAAAAGTCATATTTAGGCAGCATAAAATTAATCAACATGACTCCAGTCGATAAAAGCAAATTGATACATCTGTGTAAAAAATAAATCGATAATTAAAACGTTATCAACATTTATAAAGCACTTCCTTCAAGCAGCTTACGCATCACACTGCTGTTGCTTGACATAAGCGCGTTGGCGAGTTCACGTGAGAATTCGGAAGTTGCGCTTTTTTACAACTGAAGAACGAACGTCACATAAGAGTTCTTCCATTTCAAACAGCATCAGAGCCCTGATTTAAAGTTAAACAATTTTAATTATGGACTTGTATCTAACAAACCTATCGATTCGCTTCAGAAAACATTAATTGTTTGACTTAAATATGACTTTTTGGACCGTGAAAGTGTTGGCACCCATGTACTACCATTATAAGGACCTGACAAAGCTCTATCCGCAAAACGCCGATTTTTCACACCAAGCTCATCATTGGCTTCGAAACCATTAGTCAGATAAAACAATTTTTAATTTCAGTAGTACAGCGATATTTTGAAAAAGCTGAACACACACACACACACACCATAGTAGATGATGGGCTTACCGACTTTCTCTGGATTTGTGATGGAAATGTTCAAATCAAACTTGTCCTCAGTCTCCTCTTCCTCCAGCTTTATGGAGTGTGAAGAAAACAGGAAAAAGAGAAAGGAAGAGAGATTGAGATATTCTTCTGGGATGCATATGAAGGAGGTTTTAGCTTATTTAAAGGAAAGGGATCCGTGAGGCTGTACTTAACGGTTCAGGTTCTAAGCGATTAGCTTATTAATAACAATCTTTTTTAGCATTTCAGTGGGTGAGCTAGTAGTTAGACTGTTTAAAATAACGAATCATATCAAGACTGATTCTTGAGTTATTTTGACTAATTAATTAAAAAGAAAAGATTCAGCTCACTTAAAGTTTACGTGAACCATAAAGAATTTAACAATTCAGGTTCGGTTTCCAATTCCACTTTGTGATTCAGGATTAGTGATCGACCGGTATGGGTTTTTCATTGGCCAATACAGATATGTGGTGTGCAGAATGGCCGATATAAATGCCGATAAACATAATACAATTTAACAACTGCAAATCAGATGTGCACAAATTTTCTAAAGTGAAACAAACATGTATTTTATGCACTATTTTCACAAATGTGCCCTTGCAAAGAAAAAACCTTGAAAACCTAGTGTTGACAATAAAAACCACTTGACTTGACTATCCATTGACAAGTATACTGGTAGATTTTGGAACTGACACAAGGGAAAGTTAACACGTCTGTTAATCGGCCAAGCGAACACGGTTATTGGACGATGCCTCTAATCGCAAAATGGCAAAATATCGGCCATTTAATCGGCTTGGCCGATATATCGGACTATCACTTTTCAGGAACAATTATTTTAGTACTGTTAAGTGATTCAGTGCACGAGTGAGTCATTAAGACAAATTTAAATAACTAGAGACTGATTGACGAGTCATTTTTACAGATTTATAAAAAAGAAAAGAATCGGCTAATAACAGTTGTCCATTTGGTACACTGATTGTGATGGATGTTTGCTGGTTCGTCCAACCAGCAAGGAAGACACAATAAAAAAGTTTTGTTGTCGATTTATTATATATGAATACAGACTTAAACCTCCAAACTCAGGAAACTTTCATTAAAATTGCAAATATGGTGTTCTGTCCACATTAACGAAAGAATTCAGATGTTTAAGAACCATTTATGAAACCGAAAATCATAAAAATCATTCAGGTTCAGTATATTTAAAAATCGAATTAGTCCTCGATTAGCAACCCTACTTATCTCAGGTGAGTTTAGCTTGTGTTTTACCTCCTCCAGGGTTTTGGCCGGAAATTTACTGGCACTGCTGCTGGCCACAGTGGCGTCTGGAGTCAATACTGGAGGCTTCAAGACATCTTTCTTCTTACGTTCATTATGAGGACTGTCCAGCGACAACTCCACTGTGGCTTCTAAACACAGAAAAAGAGAGTGCTTTGCGACATTTTGGCTTTTTATTATTGATCCAAGAAAGCAAACCTGCACAATTATAAAGTCATGCCTTCAAGAAACCCTTGAACAAACCTCTTCTGTGAGCTCTTAATCCATAACCATAAATAAAGGCACTTCCTATTTACCAAAAAATAAATAAAAAACATATTATTTCATTTATGTACTACTTTGGTTTACTATTAAAGTTCCGGTATTGTAGTTTTTCCTAATATTCTTGGCTCCAGTATGATAATTTGCTTGTACATATTTATTTATTTATATATGTAAATCGCTTAGGATAAAAGATTAAATGTTAATGTAATGCCTTTAAACCAGACCTTACTGTGCGCAATATACACACACACACACATCATGCAAAATACATTCCATTAGCAACATAAGTTCCGTCAGAGGGCAAAGGTCACTGAGGTACTTATTTTCCCCTTCCTGAGTCAACACTGAATAAGCAAAATCATCATCCAACACCTCGAGAAACAATGAGTGCCAGTAAAAAGTGTCGATGCCAGTCAAATATTTTTGCTGTGCATTAAAAAAGGCCTGCAAAACATGCTCTTCAGGATGTTGGTTTGCTGAAGTCTTTTTTGCATAATATCCATCCTTAATGGTATACAAGATTAGGTTTAGTGCATGCTGAATCATTGTATGTTGAATATTGCATGCCAAAGGTGTAATAGTGATGTATATTTCCTATGAATTTTCAGATTATGCATCTGTGTGCGTTTTGGGCTTTATATTATCCATAATCCCTTTAAGGAGGAAAAGAGTTTTGCCAATTATTTTGGCCATTTCTTAATGATCAGAGTCAACCAACAACAATGCCGATGAACGTTTGGCAGACTAAGAAAAGAGCAAAAAGCGTTTTGGGTCCCACCTTATATTAGGTTAGTACTATGTACTAACATTAAAATACATACAATACAATGTACTTTTTGTTTAACTACATATTGTTCTGTTTGGGTTTAGGGTTAGGTGTAAGTATAACAGTATAATAGGTCACATTAAAAGTGGAAAAAGTTCTGACATGATTTATCTTTGTCTCGTTCTTTTACATCACAAAAACCTGGCATTTTAACAGGGGTGTGTAGACTTTATATATCCACTGTAAGTAGATACTTGCAAAGTAGAAGTATGCAAACTGGCATACAGCCAAAAGACCAAAACATTTTCTACGCAAGTACGTGAATGCAAACTCAATTTAATGCATTGTTGCGTCAGACCGCAATTTGTAACGCAATGCAAGTATGGGCTACATTCTCAACTTTGCCACAAGGGGCACTATAGCGGACAATAGTTCTAACTGTTCGCTTCTACAGTGAATTTTCTCTTTCAAGCCAACTACTGTCATGGCGGCGCAACAGTTTGAAAAGACTATTGCTGAACAAGTAAAGTCAGTATATTTACAGCAACTTACTTGACTAATAACACAACTACTTTAATAATGGCACAGAGTTTGGAGGTACTGAGGTTTGTTAATGCCACATTAGCAAGAACACTCCTTAACCGGACTAAACGTTGGCAATGCATCAGCCAAATGCTTCAATTGGCCTACATGTAAATTTGTAAAGTATGTTTCTGACTATGTCTCGCTCTTATGGTCAAGTATTACAGGTGAAATGTGTTGTACCTGTGAAGAGATCCTGCTCTTCAGAGTGAACCCCATTGGTCCTGGAGTTGGCGCACGTGGCAGGTTTGGCGACAGGCACCGTTATGGCTTCTTCTGCAAACAGATCATTGGGGGCAGCTTTAGTTTGAGGTTTGATCTTTATTTCTGATTTCACCTCTGTGAAAATGTTGACTGGTTGTCCACTGAGTGCCGAGGGGTGGGGTTTCTTTGATACAGATTTTAAGGGCTCTTTAAAGAGATCTTCATCGTCATTTTCATCACTGAACAGCTCCGAACTCGCCGCTTTCTTGCCGGAAGAAGTTCTGGTACTTTTGCTGACATCTTTTGTAGAGTCTTCGAAATTATTCTTCTGACGATTTGTGATGTCATTTTTGTGGCCAGTTTTGGTTGATTCACTTATGACATCAGATTTCAGTGGTTCTACGATGCAGGTACTAACCGACTCATTCATAAGATCTGGCACGAGATTTTTGATGTCAGGTGAACTAATTATGTCGGTTTCGTCATCCAGTAGATCACTGGACACGTCGATGGCCTCGTCACTACCAGGAGAAGATACCTTGTCATCTATGCTCTTCTGGGGTTCAGAATTGGTGTCGCTCAGAGGATCGCTGAAGATATCTTCTGACGGGTCGCTGAAGATGTCTTTGGGAGATCCGGTTGTGTCCACTGGTGAATCCATCTCAGAGAATGACTAGGAACAGCAGGGAAAAGATTATATGGCCAATGTCATAAAATTTTAATTAACACAAATATAACCAACTGAAAAATTATTATTACATTTAATTACACAGTTCTTTTTGAAATACTAAATTCGGATTGGTCAATGTCATACATTCTGGAGACTCGTGTCTCTTCAGAACAAAAATGGGCATTTCCCAATCAGTTGGCGTTTTCAAACCGGGATGGGTGTTTTTGAACCGCTTTACACAATTTGCCTACAAAATTAGCCGTGTTTCCAATATAGGGCTAAATAAGGGCTTGCTAGTACATGCCAGGGCCAGTTGCCTTCCCACGGTCACTTCCTGGGTTTCATCGTACCTCCTCTGGGCTTTCTCAGGGCCAGTGGCCTTTAGCTCGCCAATTACCCTGTGGGCCAAACAAGGCCAACATGGGATTGAGGCGAGGTCAATTTTAAAGGCGGAGTTCTGCCGAAATTGTCAGGTTGTGTATACAGTGCACAACAGTACGGGAAAAATTCAGGAAAAATGTAATTGTGGGAACAGTACAAATCCATTAAAATGGACAATGGACAAAGCGGTGCCCGAAGAAAGATCTTTCCAAGATTTATTCCATGGACGGTTTGCTGGGACATTGTGTCACTGTTAGTGGAGAGACTATTCGGGACACCATGGTAGTTCCAGTCGGTGAGTTATCAATACTAACTTATCTTGCTATCTAGCTAATGTTTACAAATGATTTCAATATGATACCTCAGCTTGAGCTTCCCCCTTGCTTGTGAAATGGGCAGGGTGTGTGATGTTGACACCAGGGTAGCGTATTTAGGGCGGGTTTTAGGGCAACACTGCGGGGCTATTTGCCTGATGGTGAGAATACATATTGATTTTGGTCTCGCGGCTCAAGATCTAAGGCTATTGGCCCTGCTGGTTGCCCTGGCTCGCACTGGCCTGATTGTGGAAAAGCAGCTATTGAGATTCCCTACTTTCCTTGGATAGGTGAGAAATGCCCATCCGGGTTTAGAAATGCCCACTTTTTACTACATTGAGATTCCCTACTTTCATTAGATAGTTGAGAACCCCCATCCTTGTTTGGAAACGCCCACAGATTACAACATTGTGATTTCCTACATTCATTGGATAGTTGAAAAACACCCATCCCGGTTTGAAAATGCCCACAGATTGGGGAAACATCAATTATTGTTCCACAGAGACCTATACTTCAAATTTTGTCCAATATATTGGTATAATGATCGCTAACATATATTTGACGGTTGTCCCTGGCAACCAATAAACTGGTTCCAAGCACTCAGCTGTCTCTTCTCACATAATAAAATTATTTTACTCAAATCATTATTTAATGTCCATTTGTTTATTTTCTCGCAAAGTAGTCATGTGATAAGTGGGGTAATGTAAGGTTTGGAACAGTGTCAGAAATGAACTTTTAAATGGATTTGATTTAAGGCCATTTTTTAGCTTTATGAGGGCATATTTTTTTTCTAACCATTTAAAACAAACTGTACCTCATGCTTTATGTTAAATACTACAATACTAATTAATTAATACAAATTCTGAAGATTGAGGATTTATTACCTCTTATCCTAAAAATGAAATCAACAGGAATATTCTATGGCACAATATAGGAATATAACAGAGTATTCAGTATTATATCATATTGGAGATAGACAGTTATATCGGTATTAACGATTAATCGATGCAGAAAATTACATTTTATAAATTGAAGCGAGGAATGCAAAGGAAAATACGACTATATAGAAACGTCCCTCGTCATCACATACATTGTGTCTAAAACTTCATATTGTGAATAATAATAATAATAATATATAGGCTATAAAAAGCTTATTTTGGTAAATATTAAATATAGAGCATTGCAATGGAGCCAAGTCTACATCATTTCATAATAAGTGTCCCTGGTTTTTTTTTCAGGCTTGTTTAGTGTTAAAAGTCACATGTTATGCACCCAATCGTCATTTTTTTCTGATTATTATTGGGATTTTGGTTTAAAAAATAAACTACATCTGATATTTTATTCATTTTGGACTCTGGCCTCTATGTCTGTGTCAACTAAGAGAATTTTGCAACATTCTATGAATCGATTTAAAGTTATCAGTTTTGGCAAAATCCACTATCGGTTGACCTCTATATTGTATGTTACAAATATAAAACAGAAATATTAATTACAAGGGCATTTTTTTCCTCACACATTTAGAATTTTTGGGGCATTTTTGCTTCTAGTCCCCCTAAATTCTGACGTTAGTTTCGAGTAACATGAGGGTGAGTAAATCACCCATTTTGGGGTGAACTTACTACACCTTTAAGTGCCTTGCTCAAGGGCACAATGGTCTTGTGGACAGACACTTGTTGGGTTCGAACGAATAACCTTTCAGTTACCAGCTCAGATCATTAATTACTATGTCACAGAGATTAGCAACTCCAAAATGCTTTCCATACAGCAAATTCTTGAGTTGCAAAAACTGGCAAAGAAAAGCTAATGAAATTAACATCTAAGATGGTGCCACGGATGGCCGCCTCAATATGGAGCTCTCAAGTTCTTTTGCTGTTTTTGTTTGTTTGTCCAGTGTTTAGTAATTTATTTCCAATCAGTTTTATCAGAGACAAGCTGCTGAATATTCGGCAGCACATGGCATACAATCTTTTACTAGTTTTTTATTATTCTGACATTCTATTGGACATTTAAGTCAGAGAAGCTGCGGTGCTGTACAAGCACGTTAAAAGACACAAACATGCGAAGCGAACCGGCACGCTGGTCTTTTTTAATTCCAATTCTACTGCAGTGTGCTTAACAGGGAAAACGAGAGGTGGTGGAATGTGTTTTTACGTCAACTAATGTTGCTGTACAGATATAACAATGCTGAAGGATATGTGCTGTCCTAATTTAGAGGCACTCTTCATAAACTGTAAGACTTTCTACTTGTCGTGGGAGTTTTCCGTGTGTATTCTTGTGAGTGTTTATATTCCTCCACACGCGTGTGTGAACCCAGTGCTACAACAGCTGGCTCATCACAGACATGGAGCAAATATGGTGCTACATAAAACAACATAGGACAAACACAGAACCACATGAGACTACACAGACTAAATAACATTTCTATATAAAGTGCACGTATATATACCACCAGAGACAGAAATTCACTGGATCATTGCTACACAACAATAAAGGGTGCATATTGCTCTGTCATACATGCTGCTTTAGAACTCTCTGATGGCTGTCGGGTTCATCTTCTTCCGACATACAGGCAGAAACTAAAATCAGCTAAACCTTTATTAAAGACTGTAAAAAGATGGACCAATGAAGCAGAGCTGGAACTACAAGCCTGCTTTAACTGCAATGATTGGAGTGTCTTTGAAGCTGCAGCCACAGACCTGGACGAGTTCACAGATACTGTGACATCATATATCAGTTTCCGTTAGGACATGTGCATTCCTACAAGGACTTATTTAACATACAACAATGACAAACCATGGTTTACAGCAAAACTCAGGCAGCTTCATCAGGCCAAAAAGGATGCTTACAGAATTGGGGATAAAATATTGTACAATCAGGCCAAAAACAGACTGACAATGGATATTAGGGTGGCTAAAAGAAGCTATTCTGAAAAGCTGAAAAAACAGTTTTCAGCCAATGACCCTGCATCAGTGTGGAGAGGCCTGAAAGACTTTACTCTCGTTTTCCCCGTTAAGCACAATGCATTAAAATTGCATTTCGGGAATCAACAACTGGCAAACAACCTGAATGTGTTTTACTGTACATTTGAAAAGCCCAGTCTCACACCTGCTCCAACCTTCACAGCATACAAACATTTACACCTCCTGCCACCACCCTCCTCCCCTCTCCTGCTACTCAACATGACCTTAAGATCAGTGAAGAGGATGTGTGCCGGGTCTTCCAGAAACAGAAGATAAGAAAATCACATGGCACAGATGGTGTTTCACCCAGTTGTCTAACATCCTGTGCTGACCAGCTGGCCCCCATCTTCACACAGATCTTCAATAGATCATTGGAGCACAGTGAAGTTCCCCTGCTGCTTTAAATGCTCCACAATCATCCCTGTCCCAAAGAAACCCAAGATCAAAGGACTTAATGACTGTATGCAGTCTGTATGCAGACTCATCGTCAACTTGGATGAGGCCGATGACTATAGAGTCATCTGTGAACTTCAGGAGGGGTCCTTGGCAGTGCAGTCATTTATATAGAGGGAGAATAGTAGTGGGGAGAGCACACATCCCTGTGGGCAGCAGTGCTGATTGTACATGTGCTGGAGGTGAATTTGCCCATTCTCACTATCTGCTGCTTGTCTGTCAGAAAGCTGGTGATCCCCAGATACTTTCCTTTGGACAATACAACCATGTGCAATATTCAATCCATCCATTACTACTTATAGCCATATGTCATATATGTTCTTTTTAACATATCCTACCTCTTCTTCCATACATTGCATCACCAGCACATAACTGTATCTAAAATATTCTAACAACATTGTTGCGCTATTGTATCGGTTATATCATGTTTTTTATTATCTTTTCATGTCACTATATGTATATATTAGGGCTGAAACATTAAACAAAATTTTTCATTGTCGAATAGTCGTTTGATCTCATTTAACGTAACATAAGATCACATTAAACTGCAATGATGAAGCTTGAGAGCAGCACTGCAGTTCACATCTGACTGATGAGAGGAAGAATTACACAGTTAAGATACACTCTAAAATTTCCAAACAGCTTCAGGTGATGTAGATCACAAAGTACAAGGGAATTATACAAAAATACCAAATAAGTAAATACAGAAGCACTCTCTGTGTGGAATAAGTGGAGTCGGAGCTCTTTAAAGTGAACCTCCCGGTGTTACATCTTAAATGCAGTTTTTTTGAGTTATAGCTTTATTAAAGTTAAAATAATATGGAAGCAGGTCATGTAATTAATTACAAACTCTGAAAGAGGCATTTTTCTGTGCGGTCAGTGCCTCTTTTATGAGTTGCGCGAATGTCCCGATCTGTGGGGGAAAGATTGAAACGGCACCCGGCTGATGCACACTCTGTCGTTGGGACACTCGTTCCTTGACTGCGCACTTGCTGCAGCTAGACTATAACATGATGGCTCGTGACTTATTGAATCATAATATATGTCACAGTGCATTTCTTATCGTGAAGAAAATAAGCAGTTTTATTAATAAGAAAGAGTTGTTTTTTTTTGTGCGTTTTAAAGATGAATTGAAGTGAACAGAAAGGTGAGAGAGTCTTCACCCCATTATACACTGCAACAAAATATGTTTATGATTTGTTTTGGCTTGTTTTCCAATAAAAATATCTAAAACTAATTTTAAACAATGTAAAAAAATTTAGCAGCTATACTGCAGAAAACAAATTGTTATCCGTGAATGCTGAATATAATATTAAAAATACAAATATATTAAAATATCTAGATATCCTTTAAAAAAGATGCATTTACCTGAGAAGCAGCATATAAGATATTTAGATTTAATTTAGAGAATATATCTTGAATACAAGTATATTTTGTCTTTACTGCACTCACAGAAGTATAACTAAGTGAAAGAAATACACGTATATACAAAAATAAATTATATTTAAAATATATTCTCTTAAAGCAAGTCTAAAAATCTTATATGTTGGTTCTCAATTAAATGTATCTTGTTTTACTGATTTTTAGACTATTTTAAATGGAAAACAAGACAAAAACACATGATAACAATATGATTCTTTTGCAGTGAATTTCTTTACTGAATTAAACTTAATAAAAATTATTTTTCCCCCCTTTAAAGCAGTGAATGTCATTTAGAGGTATTTTTAAAAGATGATTTTGTCCTCTTTATTGTTAGAAAGCATGTTTAATACAACATTTTAACTCAGGACACAAGCTGAATCATCGGTTAGGAGCTAATGATTAATCGTTGCAATAATCGTTCGATTAATCAATCACCAAAATAATTGTTAGTTGCAGCCCTAGTAGTCTGAAAACACTGAAATTATTACTGAGTAAATAGTTACTGCTGGACATCAGCCCATTTACTTAAAACAGACATCTGCCTTCCTAATAATCATACTTTAGTCTGGATATCTTCCTAGGATTGCATGGATACTACATACTAAAGACGTTACCAGATGCCTTGATCTTTCATAATGATCTATTATGATTAGTTGCATGAAGAGTTTTAGTTTGAACTCTCTCTCACACAGTCTAATTTCAGTCTGTTTGGGAAGCTGGGTTGCATTCCTTGTAATATTTACTCACAAGAGTCCTCCAAAAACTTCAGCATATCACAACACACACACACACACACACACACATGTTGTGTTTCCATGTTTTATGGGGACTTTCCATAGACATAATGGTTTTTATACTGTACAAACTTTATATTCTATCCTCTAAACCCAACCCTACCCCTAAACCTAAACCTAACCCTCACAGAAAACATTCTGCATTTTTACATTTTCAAAAAACATAATTTAGTATGATTTATAAGCTGTTTTCCTCATGGGGACCGACAAAATGTCCCCACAAGGTCAAAAATTTCGGGTTTTACTATCCTTATGGGGACATTTGGTCCCCACAAAGTGATAAATACACGCTCACACACACACACACACACACACACACACACACACACACACACACACACACACACACACACACACACACACACACACACACACAGAGAGAGAGAGAGAGAGAGAACGGCCTGAGATATATTTAACCCTGCTTAATGTAGTCTGTAGTCCTGCTGAAAGGAAGCTCTCTATTAAAACAGAAAGCAAATATCATAAGATTCCTTATAAACCAGAATATCTCAAGCTCTGCTGTTTATGAAGAGGAACACACTGATCTGAGTGTCACTGTCAGGGAAGTGAAACTGATCTCTTCCCTTCTCTTTCTGTGTGTACGGATTTTTTATTTGATTAGGGGTTTTAACGCGTTTAAATGTGTCTCTCACCGTGCCTGTGAACGCATCCGCGCCGTCGTCACTGTCCTCCAGCAGCTCGGGCTCCTCTAAGTCCGGGAAGGGAGGAGGACTACGCTCCGAGCTGGCCGCCATCTTCAGCTCCACACTCACACGGAAAAACTTTACTCCAGACCGAGAATGGGAGAGAGAAATCGAGAGAGCGACATTGGGACAGACGGGAGTGAGAGAGTGAGAAACAGCGACATTTACTGGTCAACACGCGAACTTACATCTCGCACAAATACGACGTAACGTTTACGGTTTGCAAAATAAATATAACAAATATTCTTGGCGGCGATAGTTCGTTTGGAGTACCATTTTTTTACAAATTAAAAAAAAGTACGTATTTTTTTTTATTAAAAAATAAAGTTAGTTTCATTTTCTTTTATTAAAAAATGTGATTAAAATCTATAAAAATTATTATCCCGCTTCCGGAAGTACGCGTGGAGGGGCGGCCTTTGTACTGTTACGTCACTTACAAAATCACGCCCATAACAATGTAAAATATATATATATATATATATATATATATATATATATATATATATATATATATATATATATATATATATATATATACATTATATATATAATGTATTTTATTTATATATTTTGTTATTAATAAACATACATTTCCATTATTTGGATGTCTTTTATATGTTTTTCAAAAAAATAAATTACATAACGGAAATAACGTCAGATACAAACCACGCCCATCGGCATGTATGTTTACAAGAAGTGAATCGGTTGATCTGACCAGCGATCATGCCGTGACTTGAAGTAGAACATATAATCGATGGCTCGACGGGGTCATGAAGACAAGGAGCCGCTGCTTCAGGTCTCTCACGAGGATGAAGACGGTAAAATATTTTAATACTAATTTAAAATGTCAGATCACAGCTGTTTTAAATAGTACTGGAGCTCTCGGATCTATGAACTACCAATTGTTAAATCTGGCTTAGTACCATGGTACACTGATGGTATATCACACACACACAAAGACAAAGATCCCCCATTTAGCCTTAACAGACTGTAGGGGCAAGTGCTGTTAGCGAGCACCTATCACACACACACACACACACACACACACACACACACACACACACACACACACACACACACACACACACACACACACACACACACACACTCACTCACTATGGCACTACCGAGGTATATATCCAAACATTGTATTACTGTAGTGCAATCTTCACAATCCAAGTACTACCATTGCACTTTTTTGTTAGTTTTTTACTTTTTTGCTTTGATCATGTGTGTTAATGTGGTTTTATTGATGTATGGTGTTTCTATCAGGTGATCTGGTGTCCAGCAACAAGAAGCTCTCTTATGAGGTGGCAGTCGAGGAAGCAGGTCTATATCACCTTTATGTATATGCTGATTTATTTCTTGCCTACTGTCTCAAATGTGTTTTTAGATGCAGTTGTCTATATCTGTCAATCTGTCTGTACATCTGCAGGGTTCGGGCTCTTCCACTGGCTGCTGTTGGTCATCTGTGGGTGGGCAAATGCCAGTGATGCCGTGGAGATCCTATGTGTGTCCTTTCTCCTGCCCACAGCACGCTGTGACCTTCAACTCAGCTCAGGCGACATGGGAGTCCTCACTGCCAGCATTTTCCTCGGTTCGTATCATCCGTCTTTCTGTTTTGTTAAATTCCATTTAATTTTATTCAGTAAATTAATGCTTTATATTTGAGCTTCAAGAGACAGACACTAAACAAAATGTCTCAAAAGCTACATTGGATAGGAATGAATCTGCTAAGTAGATTACAGTACACCTATTATAGTGACAAACCCTCTGGAATAATCTGAGGTTGCAGGGATTGAACCTGCAACCTTCAGGTAACCACCCACTTGGAAAGAGCACTGTAAACCCTAATGCTCAAAATAATTGATAAACCTTAAAGTTATCATTACTGGCACTGTCTGGAAGTTGTCTTAAGTATTACTTTTTAATTAATTGAAATTATTTATCTTAAAAATCCATATACTTCAAATTTTAAGTGTTAATAACGCAACATTTTGAGTTAAAAATGATGGCTATGGGGAATACCCATAATGCTTTAAAATTAAATCAGTTCAAATACAATTATTATCAACAATAGAAACAACAATATTTAAATAACAAATCTGAGTCTACTTGCATCTAGTTTACTTAACTTAAATAGTTAAGTTAATTCTATAAGATCAAGTTAATCGAACTGAAATACACAAGTTTTGGAAACGCCATTACTCAGTTCAACTGAGGGAACGAGTTTACTCAATCAAATTATGGTTTTCAGTGGAGGGAAAAAATAAATATAAATGATCCTAGATGAGTATATAGAACTTTCTCATTCTTTTGAGTTCACTGAACTTACACCTTTAAGTAACCTGATTTGTTTTTTTGTTTTGAGTTTAATGAACTTGTCTCTTTAAATTACAGTAATTTAAATGAAACTGGCAGGGGATTTCTATGTCCCAGCATGCTATGTACGGCACTCGACAGGGAGAGTAAATGTTAAAAATAAGCGTTGTATAATGTTTGTTTTTTGCAAGATGAATGTAAAGGGGGAGGTTTGTTTTGTTGTGTAATTTAGAAGAGTTTCAGATATGTAAAATTTTTCTGGGGATACTGTTATGGTGAATAGTGGAGCTTGAGTTTAGGTTGAGGACAGGTACAATTTAAGTTTATTCTACCGGGTGGCCACACAAATGAAAAAAGGGGCCATCATGTTTGATTCCATGTATATTAAAAATGCACAAAGGCATTATGATTATTGGCGTATTTCTACGACTTTTTGGAAACATCAAAATGACGTCACTGTGATGTAATTGTGAGCAACAACAAATAAATAATTAGTACATCTGTTTTTGCTTCTCTTTTGCCATGTGGCCCGCTTTTTAGTTTTTTGGGCCAAACAATTTATTTATTTGTACCAAGTTGTTGCTCAAGATGATGTCACAGTGACGTAATGTTTTTGTTTTAAAAAGTCGTTAAAGAACGCCAAATATAATTTGTATAATATCAGATATCATGCACACCCCTTTGTGCATTTGTAAGGTATGAGTAATCAAATAGAGTCCCAGTTTTTTTTCTTATGGACCACCATGTATAGTTTGTTGCGTTACCCACTGAGCAATTGCTAATAAACTAAGCATAGTGTTTCCAGTTAGCATGCATTCAGCATGCAAGCATTCATTCATTGTAGAACTAGCTAGTACAATGAACGCTAGCATGCTGAATGTATGCTAACTGGAAACACTATGCTTGGCATAGTTCATAGATTAGCATAGAAAGCTATTTCTAGCTAGTTAGGTTCTCTCTACTTTAAGTGTTTAAGTTGAGCTTACATGGTCATTTTAAATTCAGCCAAAGAGTTAATTTTTAAGTTAAGTGGCATTAAAATGTATTACACAGAGAGAGAAAAAATGGTTGGTTTAACTTAATTGAATTGTAGACATTTGTTCTACACAATAAAAAATGTGTTTCTTTGATATAACATTTAAATATAGGCTCTACTCAAATACTTTGTGTAGTGAAAATATAAATGAATTAAGTTAACATAACTTAAACTTTTAAACACTAAAAGGCATAGAAATGCATTAAAACAGTGGTTCTCAACCCTGTTCCTGGAGGCTCCCCATCACGGCACATTTTCTCCCTTTTCTGACACACCCAATTCAGGTCTTGGAGTCTCTACTAACGAGCTGATGAGTTGAATCAGGTGTGTTTGATTAGGGAGATATCCAAAATGTGTAGTTTTGGTGGGGCTCCAGGAACAGGGTTGAGAACCACTGCATTAAAATAACATTTAATTTCCAAATTCACAAAGTATGCTAGGAACTGGTTATCCCTTGCCCGTTTTCAGCATACATTGATGCAACAAATATTATTCACATAGACACAATTCCACAATTGGATTAAGTGAACACAAATGGATTGTACACAGTGCAATTAAGTTGATATCAAATGCTTAAGAATTGTGTTGCATTAGCTCATTTTAAACAAGTTAATTGAGCAAGCAGTAAAAATCATGTTGCTTGAACAGTATAGTGCAGTTAGTTTACTCAATATTTCAAGTTAAAAGCAATTAACATGCTTGTGTAGTATAAAATAAAAATCTGAAAGTTCTATTAACTTAAACTTGGGAGTTTATTAATTGAAAAATGTATGAAACTGATTGCCTCAATAATTGTAAGTTCTGCTAACTTTATAAGGTTTACAATGACGAAGAAATATCAACAGTAAACAAAATGTGGGTAATAGGAAGAAATCTAAATATCTGTCTGGATGGTTTTGCTCTAAATACAAATAAACTGCTGGTCAAACATGGAGCGTTATTCATTCACTTCTCATTTTTATGAAATAAGCAGTTAAAATGGGTCAAAATGTCACTAAACGGCAGTGTGTTCCCTATTTGTTTGAAAACTGCAGAGTCATGCTCTCTGTTTGCAGATTTTATAATCCCAAACCTAGTGATTAAAAAGGCTAACATGTGTCGATTCACCATTTAAAATAACCCTGTAAGCACATGTACATTGGCAAGACTGCATATCATTTAGAAAGCTTTGCATTCTGTTTTACGCAGTTCTAAGATCTGATAAATATCGTAATAACAGCAACGTTTTCTAACATCTGTAAGGGAACGTTTTTGCAATGTACTGCATGCCGATTGATGTGCACTATCAAGGGAAATGGATCATCTGTTTTTTTCCTCTGACAGGTATGATGGTAGGCGGTTACGTTTGGGGGTATCTGGCCGATCGCAGAGGGAGACGCAACGTTCTGGTCGTGTCTCTAACAGTGAACGGCACGTTTGGGGCCGTGGCGAGTTTGGCCCCGAGTTTCTGGCTCTTTTTGCTTCTGCGGTTCTTCAGTGGAGTCGGGTAACAACAACACAACAGAAGAGGTTTTACATACACAGTAACATATTGTAGTTAGACAGAATGTCAACACATTTTACTCTTGTCTCCTCCTCAGAGTTGGTGGATCCATTCCTGTGATCTTCTCGTATTTTTCCGAGTTCCAGCCACGAATGCGGAGGGGAGCTATGATTAGCGCTCTCGCCACCTTCTGGATGGCTGGAAATATTTTGGCAGCTGGTAAAACCATCATTCATTTAGCTGAGAGTGGAGATCAATGGATTTAAAATCACTCTTCATATATGTAGGAACTGAACGTTACTTTATCAGAGGACATTTTGAATGTCTTTTTTTTCAGGTGTGGCTTGGTTGGTCATCCCCAGGACATATCTTAACACTCATTTGGGCTGGTTGGATTTCCAAAGTTGGCGTCTTTTCGTGGTCCTCTGCTCAGTCCCCAGTCTCTCATCAGCACTGATCTTCAAACTATTCATGCCAGAGAGCCCCAAGTTCCTCATGGAGGTACAGGCATCTGGAACACAGCAATCAGAACTAACGAATGTGCTCACAATTGAACCAATGTTCTTAAAAGTTCCGAACGAGGCTGTGAAGAATGGAGGTACAGTCGTTCAACTGGGTAAATTGTTATTTCAACTATTCTTAGAGAATGAATTAATTTTGTCAACCTGTCCATGCTCTCACAGGACACGTTCTTGCGTTCCCTCTGCACTGGATGCATTTGTGGCGTCTGGAATTCAGCATCATAAACACTGTATTTCTAGGACACTGCGTCAAGTTAAAGTAGTTTAGTGTTGAGATCTCTGCGACATCAAGAACGTCAAGAACGCGTTCGTCCTGTGTGAGCATTCTGTGCCTGTGGTACTTGTGAGGTATGTTTCGGCGCGCTGACTGCCCCCTGCTGACGTGGCTCATAATACTTCAAGCTAGAACTGCTTCTATGGTAGGAAAATACTGACTTTTATTAATAAAATTGTACTTTAAAATACAAATTTATGCACAGGGTCGTGGGGGGCATGATTAAATTTCATTCTTTTTTTAACTCGTTATTTTTAAATATTAATCGCACTAAATTAACATGTTAAATCGACAGATCTAATTGTTACATTCAATGCAACAGTTGACCTAAGAAAGGTTTTAAAGATAATTTACACAGAGATTTCATCTCATCATATATGAGGATGAATATGTGGTACTCTTGCGTATGTGTTGTGTCGATCGTTAAGCTGACGAAACAGTGTGACGTTTAGGGACTGTACTTCCATTCCTCATAGTCATGTTTTTGTTTGTCCAATTAAATAGTGTCTATTCTACTGGCTTTAAGAGATATGTTGCTCATTAACCATAACAAACGTATTATTAATAATGAATGTTTATCAGGTTTGATAAAAGAATAGTTTTTTTGCACAGGCTGGGCGTGAGAAAGAGGCGCTGTCTGTGTTCCAGAAGATGTTTAGACTGAACAACAGAGGTGTCGTTAAACCATTTCCTGTACGTATGAGACCAACCTTCCCACTGTTCCACATTATCATGGTATATCAGCTTGTGATGATAAGTTTGTGTCTCAACAGGCACAAGGGCTTGTGATCAGATCTAAAAATGAAGAGAAGATCAGACCCAGTACAGGCTCAAGATCTGAACGTTTCAGTGGCCTTTTCAAACAGGTAATGACCCCTGACCTTTAACCTTTTGTTTGTCTGTTTGTTTTGAATTGTTTTTGGAATATTCTGTATAAGTATACAGCATTACTCACCTCTTAACGGCTTTGCTGGGTGTTTTTCAGGCATTATCCCCCATTAAGCAGCTCTTCGTTGAACCACTAGCTTCCAGAAGTGTTGTTCTGCTGATAATATTCTACTGCATTTCATTTGGGTATGAAAATATGTGATGTATAGCCAAATATAGTTTTCTATTTTTTTTTTAAATATGGGACACTTTCTCATGACTCTGTACGACTGTCCTCTTTATATGTCATTTGAATTTCTTTACATAAAATTGACAAGAGTACATCTGGTATATTTACCAATATCTTAATAAGTGGTCTTCATGGGTCCTGACCGGTGTCATGATCTTTAGACAGATCTGAGGGGATGGAAGTTGGCTGGTGCGCCCTCATTTCGGGAGTGGTGCACGGAGATGGGCAGGGTGGCAGCATTTGCAGAGATGTCAGATAGAAGGCTGGGCAACCTGAGGGTGTCTGATAATGAAGTTGTGCTGCTAACTGACCTTTTTGGAGGGCTTTCGGTGAGGGGCAGTGGAGAGGGATTTATAGTTTGAATGTGTGTGATTATTATACTTCTATATATACATTTAAAAGTTGATTCTGTGCATTTATGTTTTACTTTTTCATGTTTTGGAATAAATAAAAAATGCTAATCGGAATAAGTGGTCTTCGACAAACTTCAGGCGTGCAGCAATGTTTTTATTGGAATGCAGCGACTTCCTTCGTGATGTCCTGCCATGGACACCATACCTGTTTAATAATTTCCTCATAGCAGACTCATGAACAGAGTTGTTAACCAGTTCCAATGATTCCTTCAAGTCTTTATCAGTCGCTGTAGGGTTCTTATTTACCTCATTGAGCTTTCTGCGGTGTGCCCTTTGAGTCATTTTGGCTTGACGGCCACTTCTAGGGAAGTGGGAAATCATCTCCATTTATAGACAGTTTGTCTAACTGTGGACAGATGAATATCTAAGCTCTTAGATATAACTGTGTAACCATTTCCAGCTTTATGCAAAGCAACAATTCTTGATCGTAGGTCTTCTGAGATTTTTAGCGAGGCATGGTCCATGTCAGCAGATTATGCTTCTTGTGAATAGCAAACTCAAAATGTTTGAGTGCTTTTTATATATCAAAGTAGCTCTAACCCACACCTCCATTCTCGTTTCATTAATTGGATGCCAGGTTTGCCAACATCTGACTGTAGTTTTTGTTGATGCCATTAGCCTAGGGGTTCACATACTTTTTCCAGCCTACACTGTGAATGTCTGAATGATGTATTCAATATGTACAAGAACAATACAATAATTTGTGTGTTATTAGTTTAAACAGATTGTGTTTGTTCATTATTGTAACTTAGAAGCAGATTTTAAGACAAATGTATACACAAAAGCAGGTAATTCCAAAGGGTTCACATAACTTTTCTTGCCACTGTTCATTATTTGAACTTCTCTGTTCAGGTATTATGGGTTATGGATGTGGTTTCCGGAGTTGTTTAAGAGAGCTGAAGATGGAGGGTCTCCATGTGCCAACGCATCTAGCATCCAAAGCTCAAAGAATGAAAGCTGCTACCCTGTCAAAACTGCTGGTATGATGACATTAAAACCAGGCTAAACGAGTCAAACCTTAGACGAAACTAAATAAAACAAGACAAGCTTTATCATCACTAATTCTCATGGGTAAAAGATAAATACATGAGATAATTGTCTTATTTGTGTTTTTTAAAGTCTACATGGAGGGTTTCGTAACTGCAGCCTCAAACTTGCCAGGAAACATCTTTACGATCTGGTTCATGGACAAGATTGGAGGGAAAATCCTGCTCTGTTAGTACAGAATGCTTTTATTTGTGTTTATATATGAGAAATATAGAGATTGAGAGTATTGAATGTTTTGATTGTGATTTCTGACATATCCTGATGTATGTGCATTTTGATTGGCAGCTGTCAGTCTGATGGTGTCCAGCGTGAGTGTGTTTGTCATCTATTTGGTAAAGACTAAATCTCAGAGTCTGCTCGTGTCCTGTGTGTTCAGCGGCGTCTCTGTCATCTCCTGGAACGCTCTGGACGTGGTGGGGACGGAGCTCTATCCAACACAACTACGGTAAAAACATGCAATTATCTAATGCTTCACATCAAGATATTATAATAAGTTATATAATTAGTTTATAATAATGTAATATTGTTACTCACTTCAAATGTAAACAACGATTTACAAATAGAAGTCTTAAAGGTACAGCAACAAAAAGATTGATTCTAAGGATCACAGAGGGTGAAAAACGGTCTCGTAAACTAAATAATTGTTTGATTTGGTGCTTTGAATAACATTATAAGTGGACAAAAAGTGTTGAGGGAACTACCCCTGAAAATCTGACATTTAAATACAATTGTATTAAGTTTGTTTTTTTCTTTTCTAGCTCCTCAGCTCTGGGATTTTTCACTGGAGTGGGCCGTGTGGCAGCGATCATGGGAAATGTCGTTTTTGGGCAGCTGGTGGACTCTAACTGTGCTGTACCTCTGCTGCTGGTCTCTGCCCTCCTGCTGGCGGGAGGACTCGCGGCTTTACGTCTGCCACAAACTAAACAAACTGATCTTGCATGATGCACACATGCGGTTAGCATCAGCCAAGTCAAACCATGTGATTCTGGGACCAAAATACCAAAACCAGTGGTAGCTCAGCGGTTAAGGCTCTGGGTTACTGACAGAAAGGTTGGGGGTTCAAGCACAGTCAAGATACCACTGTTGGGCCCTTGAGCAAGGCCCTTGACCCTATCTGCTCCAGGGGCGCTGTTTCATAGCTGACCCTGTGCTCTGACCCCGGCTTAGTTGGGATATGCGAAAACAACTGCATTTCATTGCCTCTGTACCTGTACTCTGCACAATGACAATTAATCTTAAAACCAAGAGCTTTGCTTACAGTTTCGCCTTAATGTTACACCTGTGCACTTTGGGAAGTCACAATAAACCTACACAGAATCCGATTCAAATATGGTCAACTGTTTCTAACAAAGCTGATTTAACTGCACTGAAAGCATTATTAAAATAGCCAAAATATTTAATAAACTAATACGCAAGGGATCAATTTAAAGGAATATTCCAGGTTCAATTCAGTTAAGCTCAATCAACAGCATTTGTGGCATAATATTGATTACCACAAAAAGCAATTTTGACTCGCCCCTCCATTTAAAAAAGCAAATAACTGAGTAACAGTGAGGCACTTACAATGGAAGTAAATGGGGCCAATCCATAAATGTTAAAATCCTCACTGTTTCAATAGTATAGCAACAAGATGTAAACAATATGTGTGCTAACATGATTTTAGTATGATAAAATCACTTTCTAACCTATTCTTTGATAACTTGTATCCAATTTTATAACCTAATTTCCATGACTATATTGGTATATATCGGTTTTACCGATTAATCTGTGCAGATAGTTGCTTTTTGGAACTAATTGTTATCGGCAAATATCTATGCCGATAGTTGCAGATAGTTTTTTTTTTTAAAAATTGAATTTAGGGCATGCAAAGAAAAATGCTACTATATAGAAACATCCCTCATCAGAACATGCATTCGGTCTCCAACTTCATATTGTGAATAATAATAAACAGGCTATAAAAAGCTTAATTTGGTAAATATATATAGACCATTGTAACAGAGCCAAGTCTACATCATTTCAAAATAAGAGTCCCTTGTGTGTTTCAGGCTTCTTTAGTGTGAAATGTCCAATTTTATCCAACTAATCTTCTTTTTTTTCTGATTATTATTGGGATTTTGATTGAAAAATAAACTACATCTGGGATTTTATTCATTTTGGACTCTGGTCTCTATGTCTGTGCCGACTAAGAAAATGTATCATTCAATGAATCGATTTTAAAAACCTTTTCAACCACCTAAGATATCGTAATGGCAAAATCCACAACCGGTCGACCCCTACTCTGTAATCCTGCAAAATTCAATGTAACCTCGATTTATTTTATTATTATTTTTGCTTCTTTTTTTTTTTTATGAAAAGGAGGGTTGTGTTGACATAATTTTTGTTATAATCAAAATTATGCCACAAATGCTGTCGATTGAGCTTAAATTTTATTGAACCCTTTAACATTTTGTTGATTGTGTAATTTTTGTATTCAAGTATATAAAACTCTTGCTTTTTTACAATGGCTATACATTTCATATTTGATTTCTATTTGAATAAACAGAACATCCAATGGTGCAATGCTTCAACAACTTTATTTTGTCCTATCTGAACATCATCTACATTTGTAAGTAACCATGGCAACACTTGCAGAGCAATGAGGTAGAGAGACCTTTTAATTTCTAAAAAGCAGCTGCAAAAGGCAACAAGGAAGAGAAAGATGCTCTTTGGCACCGCTTCAGCGAGAAACTAGGGAAACGGAGCTATATGCTGCTTGATGGATTTATTAAACTAAAATTAGGAGAGTTTAGTTCTACATTTAACAGTAAACACCTCTCAAAAAAGTCTATGTAACCGGGAAAGATTTAACCCCATTCTGCTCAAACTAATTAAAACCACTGGCAACAGTGATACATTAAAAATAAAGTGCAATAAGTTGATTAAAACTATGTACAGCACATTCTCAGCGGTCAAAGTGCGTTCCAGAGTTGTTAACATGTATTGATTTGATGGTTGATGGCGTGCAGGTTGATAAGCAACAGCATCAGCCAAACATTTCGCAAGCCAAGTTGCTCATCAACCATTTAATAGTGTTTAAAAAGCTAAATACAATTCAAAAATGGCCCCACAGGAGAAGACACTTGGAACAGCAAAACTTCAAAAAAATCTGTAAGTCTATCGGTTCATATTTCCATGGAATGACCCCAAACTAGCAGGCAGAAAAGCAGGTAAAACTGACTTAAAATGTCAACATAACAAAACTCTCCAAAATCACCAGCAGAGCAGCCAAATTAAATGAAATAAAATAAAATATTGGACTGGCAAAGATGGTAACAAATGAAGCCACCAACTAGCATTTGCCTGCATCAGTTGATCAGACCAGCAAGATAATAAACTAATATTCTATGCATGCAAAACACTTAAACTCTTCATTCAGGTGGTAATTTCTCTCCTGGCCACCTCTGTGCAAATGGGTCACCATAAATGAACCATTTGGTGTGCATAGAGCGTTGATGAATGAGAACATGAGCAGTGCAATAAACGCAACAACTCGCCCAAGTAAGACTTTCCTTTTCAGACTCGTGCTTTAAAATAGTTCCCCAAAACAGTCAGCTTAGTCCAGACTCTCTTGCCCACGGCTGCTCCCTAGAGAAACAGCAGCTTCCATGGGATGAGTCTGTTGCTTTATTTTGGATTCAAGCCCTTCTGGTTCCTCATGAGAGGTTGATGACTGCTCAACACGTCCAAAGAGTGCCGCCAATGCCAGCAGGACCGACAATAGTATTTAAAACAGGCCTGAAAAAGAAAGAGTTTAAAGGGTTAATTGGAAATGTTACATCATGTTGTTCCAAAGCCACCTGACTTGCAACTTCAGCAAAGCACAAAAGGAAAAATGTTAACGAATATCCCAGTCCATCTTTTCAAAACAAAAGTAGTTGATTACAACTCAGTTTAAAGCTTAAAAAAGGACCCCAATGTATCATAAAAGGAGTCATGCATCATATTGCAAGTCTTCTGAAAGCATATAAAGATTTTGGTGAGACACAACCTGAAATTTAAAAGGGGTCATGAAATGCTCTTTTTTTTTAATGTAGTTTTTCTTCCCAGAGGTCCACTGATAATGTTAGTATAGTTTGGTTTTTTTTTGCACCAAAACGTAAATTTTATGGCATTTGTCATAACGTAAATATGATCATTTTTCCACCATGTCTTTGGCCCTCTGTCTAAAACCTTTGGTGTTAGTCTAAGTGCCTCCTTAAAACTTCAACATAAATGCCCACTGTTATGATTGGCAACCATCATGTAGCCCCTTAAATACAGCCATATTTAAAACTCAGTCAGAAGTGCACGAACAAGCTCCACTATATTATAAAACTACATTTCAGAGGGGGAGTATTGACACTGATGAGGGTGTGCTGAGTGACTTCAGTCTGGTCTCCTAAGCAACCAAATTGGCCCGGTTGCTAGGGAGGGTAGAGTCACATGGGCTAACCTTCTTGTGGTCACGATTAGTGGTTCTCGCTCTCAATGGGGTGCATGGTAAGTTGTGCATGGGTCACGGAGAGTAGCATGAACCTCCACATGTTGTGAGTCTCCGTGGTGTCATGCACAACGAGCCATGAGATAAGATGCGCAGATTGACTGTCTCAGAAGCGGAGGCAACTGAGACTTGTCCTCCACCACCCGGATTGAGTTGAGTAACCACACCTAAATTGGGGAGAAAATGGGATAAAAAAATAAATAAAAGAAAATTTCAGGATTTACACAATGCAAATCCAACACATTGTATACAAATATATTATTTATCTCACGTACAACTGTTAACACTCATTCCCATAAAGAGTTATGACATTTGATTTTGACTTTACTTATGTTTTTGCAATCGGGTCCAAGTGTTTTTAACTGCCACATCTTTCAATGAAAGTTCCTTTGCAAAGCTTGAATCATATTATTGTACGTGAGCAATCCACGCTGATATAAGCCAAAAAAACACTCATACATAGTCCAAAGCATGGTAAATAGATGCATACACATCACTGGAAGTGCATCAAAATGGTCAAAGATATCCATCTAGTGCATGTTTACATACACCAACAATTAAAAATAGTGCAGATGTGAAAGGCAGAGACAGAGTAGATGAACGAAAGAGAAAGGCTTCTCTTCAGGAAGTAGAGAACGAGGCGCTTTTGCAGCTTGGTTTCAATAAAGGCTTTTATTGCACTGGTATTGTGTTGAGTTCTGAAACTCACAATGTGTTTTTATAGTAGAATGACCTCTTTTATGGCAAAATACCAAGGACACTTTTATCCCTCATGCCATGACCCCTTTAAGTGAAAATCTTGGTGTACTTTCGGGCCCTTTTTTAAAGCTTTAAAGTGAATCATTATCAACTTCCATTCTATTGAAAAGACAGGCTGCAATATTTATTAAAACATCTCATAGGGGTTTGGAACAGCATTTCATTTTTGGGGGTCCTATTCTTTTCAGGTGGATTAAATAAGCCTTGATGCTCCACAGCATTTGGTTAATACCTGAGCCCTACAGAAGTATGGGCCGGGCTGACTGTTACATATTTGGCACACAGAGTCCGCCAAATATGGGTCAATCTGGACCTACAGAAGGTAGAGACAGAAGATGAGAAATAGAAACAGCAGTTGAGTGAGGTAAATACACAGGGCTGTAATTATCTTATGTTTCTGTTTTATATACAGTAGGTTCTACTCTTCAGTACCTTCTTGGTAAACTTGCAGGTTTTTATCTGCACAAATGCACCAGTCACAGCTTTCAAGTAGCTCCTCTGACTTCTGAAGGTCACTCTGCCAGAACCTACATTAGAAGGAAAAACTCTTAAAGGAATATTCCGGGTTCAATACAAGTTAAGCTCAGTCAGCAGCGTTTGTGGCATATTATGGATTATCAAAATAATTTAGACTCATCCCTCTTTTCTTAAAAAAAAAGCAAAAACAATATGAGTTACAGTGATGCACTTACAATGGAAGTGAATGGGGCCAATCTGTAAATGTTAAACATACTCACTGTTTCAAAAGTATAGCCACAAGATGTACACAATGTTTGTGTTAACACCTAACTGATTTCTAAAGGCAGTAATGGAATCATGAGAGCCTAGTATTTTATTTTTGTTCAATTAAAGGAAGTTATTGGCCATGCAACTCTTGAATTCAGCTAGGCATGTTTAAAGATTGTCAAGCAAGCAATTATCGTCTAGTCAACGATACGAAACTATATATTTTTAAAAGATGGGAGCTCAGAGGAAGCATATAAAGGGAAAAAAAAAAAGAGGTCCTAAAATGGATCCCTGCGGAACACCACATGATATGGGTCCAGATGATGAGGAAGAGGACCCAGTGTTTACCCAAAAAAATTCCTGCCCTTTAGATAAGAAGCAAACTACTGTAAAGGCAGACCCTGGATGAGCAAGAGCATAATAATATTGAGCTTGAGTTGCATGAACAGACCTATAGGATATTTGTGCTTGTCTGTGTCGATTCCTGCATAAACGACCCCTCCAAAGAGCTCGTCCATGATGTAAGCCAGAGCTTCAGCGTTTAGCATGCCATGCAGCGCGCCCACAAACACAGTCTTATTGTGGCAGAGCCGCTGGGTGGGACAACGGATGAAATTACTGTCTGAGATCACCCACGGTATAACCTGCACCTGGAACACAGGAAATGACAGAGGTGAGGTCAGGGATCAGAGGTTGATGGTTAGTAAAGGTGCGTGTTGCATGTTATTCTCACATCTTTGTTGTGAATTCTTCTGCTGGAAAGTTTGTAGTAGAATTCCAGATAATCGTCAGACTGCAGACGGGGTTGAATACAAGCCTGCAGGAGTAACTTTACGGACTTCTCACAATCAAACAGTAGATACACGTAACCTACACAAACACACACACAGTAAGCAAACTAAAGACTGATGCTATAAAGCAGCGACAAATGACTTTCCAGCAGAATAATTTGATGTCCTCGATGAAAATTGAAATGCTATGAGACCAGGTGTCAGAATTGTTTGGCACAAATCAAAGTGCCAGACAAGTGCCATGTACAAGATATTCAAAGCATAGTTTGACATGTTGCACTGGATAGCAGCACCCACATTGAAATCTCATTGGTTGAAAATTCAGCTGTAAATTAAAACATCAAATATGTTCTGATTTGCTGTATTTTTGTTGCTTTTCGCAGTATTTCGTGACGTGCATATTACGGACGAGGTGTTTTTAGATTGTTGTTGATATATTCTGCCACATAGTGATTAAAGAAATATTCATGGTTCAAATCAAGCTCAATTGACAGCATTTGTGGCATTATGTTGATTATCACAAAAATGTATTTGACTCGTCCCTCCTTTTCTTGACCTGGAGTCACAAGATCGAATCCAGGGCGTGCTGAGTGACTCCAGCCAGGTCTCCTAAGCAACCAAATTGGCCCAGTTGCTAGGGAGGGTAGAGTCACATGGGGTAACCTCCTCGTGGTCTCTATAATGTGGTGAGTTGTGTGTGGATGCCCCGGAGAGTAACGTGAAGACTCCACACATGCTATGTCTCTGTGGTAATGTGCTCAACAAGCCACGTGATAAAATGCACAGATTGACGGTTTCAGATGTGGAGGCAACTGAGATTCGTCCTCCGCCACCCGAATTGAGGCGAGTCACTACACCACCACAAGAACTTAGAGCGCATTGAGAATTGGGGTGAAAAGGGGGAGAAAATCAGAAGAAAATCCAAATAAAAAAAGCAAAAATCGAGGTTACAGTCAGGCACTTACAACGGAAGTGAAAGGAGCCAATTTTAGAAGAAATGTGAAGAAAAGGACTTTCAATATTTGAGCTGTAAAGTTGTTTAAATAGTTGTTTTAGGGTTTACAGCGTTACATCGTTATAGCAACAAAATTGTAAATTGTATATATCTTTACACAGAAAATGTTAGCAAGTTATTTTATCACACTAATGATGATCGTGTTAACATAGAGTTTATGACTTCTCGCTATACTTTTGAAACAGTGAGAATTTAAACTTTTCCCCATTCACTTCCATTTTTTAAAAGTGCATTAAACATTACAAGAGTGAAATAATCATTAGATCTAACAGCAATGACAGTGCATGGCCAAAGTTTATCATTCCAAACACTAAGACATCAAGTTCATTTAAGTAGACAAAACAATAGCAGCATTACCGAACATTAACGACCGTAAAATCAACAGCAACGACATTGCCTAGATCAAAGCTTTAATCTAAAAACACTGAATCACTTTTAATCCTTACTGCTTACTCATAGTCCATCGCCTATTCCAAAACTGAGGTGCATATTATACGGTTGTAATGTAAAAGGAGCACATGCTCAAAATGTTCATCTGTGAGACTGTTTTGGGGTCGGAATATGATGATATTGATATGAAAATGATCAATAAATGATTAACAATTCACTGCCATTGCCTTGTTTATATGGAATCAAGTAACCTATAAAAAAATAACTGTAGTCAGATTAAGAGTATTTTCAAATGTAATTTAATCCAATTACAAGTACTTGATTTTTATAATCTGATTACGTAATCCAGATTACATGTATTCCGTTACAGCCCAGCACTGCCTATAGGCTACATGATGAGAGCAACCATCCAAAACACTTTGAAACCAGCAGACTTAGTCCCAAAAGTCATCGGTTTGTTTCCTTAATGCTGCAAGATTGATTGACTTAAGATTGAAATCGTAATATGTCTTATGCGATTACTAAACTCTAAAAGGCTGCGTTTTAAAATATAGTACACATTCAGCGTTTCAGTCAGTGCTGTATGAGCTAGTGGTGCCCTCTAGAGGTATGTGCAGCATTATCCATTATCTACTATAGCAGTGGCTCTCAACCTTGTTCCTGGAGGCTCCATATGAAAGATCTCTGTCCGGTCGGGAAAGGAGGAGGTGGGAGCCGGATGAACTCTCAACGAGCTCAACAAACACCACATCAAACTAAACACACAGCAACATAAACACACATAGCTTCAAGATGTCCTTCTCTCGAACTGACATCCCTGTCTCCTCTTTATCTCTCTCCCGGCTGATTCAGCGCAGGAAGTCCATCGTTACATTACGGCCCGGCCATGCCCTCCTCATCGTTATTGTTATTCATTAATTCATGTTCATGCAATTCATGCAATTATTAATATTCATGTTACCTTGCGGAGGACAGCGTGGATGTCTACCGTCTTTTCCAGGCCACTCGACTTTCAATGGACCAAAAACACTGAAAGTGTTCAACAGACTCGCTATGGAAAGAAGAAAGAAAAGATTGTCTTTCACAGTTTGTCTGTGTCCAAATAAATAATTCAGAATAATAATCTATAGATCAAATGTGTGTTTGTCAGCTCACCCTCTGTGATGTCCCACGGCACACCTCCCAAAAACACTTTACAGGAGTAAACTGGGTTTTTGTAGTGTCGGGGAGGAAGTCGTCCTTCCCAGGTGTAGGTGGCTTCATTAACCGCTGTAACAGACAATCAATAATAAAATCAATGAAATATTTATGTAGAAGACACATTACTAATATACAAATATAAGCTCAGGAAAGGCTTGATGACACTCTTGTAACTAACTAACTGTAAATGTAATAATCAATTAAAATGTGATTAAAAATAAGAAGTTTTCATTATTTCATATTTTATGTTATTTTTTCTCTGCTTTTACTAAATATAAAGACTTATATACAGAGAGAGAGATGTCAGTTACGTCCTTGTTGATTGTAACCACCACAACTTCATAGTCAAAAGTCTGGCTGTGCCCTAAGAGTAATGCTGTGAAGTCTTAATCTGTTTCCTGTATAATGTGTTATATCATACCTGCAGCTTGTTTATGAAGCTTCACCTCTCTCTCGATACAGAAGGAGGGTTTGTTCAAACCCAAAGCGTCCCAACCGGGCCAGATGGGCCCTGTTGACCAGCACCCAGCCAACAACCCATCAGGCTGAGCACTGAGATTGGGGGTGAGGGTAGGCAGACTGGTATCTGTACCCAGTTTTAAAGCCTCTGCCGGCAGTCTGGGCAAAAGTAGGGGTAACGGGGGAGAAACTCTGAGAGAGATCTGAGGAAGACACACATAGAGACAACACAACTTCACTATATACTGTATACCATATACTATATCCTGCATACTATATTCCAGTACTGTATTCTACAAACTATATACAGTGTACTATATATGTATATATGTCTGTGTAGTCAAAAGTCTGGCTCTTGTCTATCTTGTATAGATAGATAAATAGTTAGATTAATAACTTATCTTATTAACCTTTCTTTATCTACAAATGAAATTCTGTCTATCTGGAAAACTTATGTTCTGCCATTATTTATGGGGGAGATCCAACAGTACTAAATAACTATAAGCCTATCTCGAAATTGGGATGACCTGCCGGCAGACAGGGCTTAGGGCACGCCCTCCCCCAGGGAAAGAGGGGGGGGGATGTACATCATGCTGGGGGCTCCCCAGCCTGAGAGAACGAGGGAGGAATGTGGCAGGGCGGAGGGCGGGCCGGGTCGTGATCCTACACACCCGGTCCCGTATTAGGCTAATAAAGCGTCCCGAGAGGGATAAAGGTCGACTGCAGAGGATCGTGCGAGAGCGAGAGACATGTCCGTCGTGTGTGTGTTTGTGTCCTTGTTTTAAGTTTCTCATTAAAATATTATTTATATCGTCAAGCCGGTTCTCGCCTCCTCCTTCCCATTGATCCCTTTACAGATGATTTGTTAATTATCTATCGGGCAGAACACAATGTATAAACATTGGTGGTATCACTTCCAGTACTTTGAATGTAATTAAAGGCGTACCACAGGGATCAGTCCTTGGGCCATCACTATTTATTTTGTATATTAATAATATTGGGATACATTTTTAATTGATGATTCCCTCTCTTTTGGTTCTTATGTTCAGCATCTTGTGAAGAAATTAAGTTGAAATTGGGCTTTTTCTTTAGAGTTAAGTCCTGCCATTCATCTGAAGCAAGGAGGAGATTGGTAGTTTCTACTTTCATGTCAGCGTTGGATTATTGTGATATGATTTATATGCAGGCGCCTAAGCGTTGTTTACAGGCGTTGGATTATTGGACAAAAGCATCTGCCAAATAAATGTAAATGTGAAATGTATGGGTTTGTGACCTGAACCATGTGACTCACCAGATGGTCAGATCCAGATGAGATTCCGCTGGTCTCAGAGTTGACGGGACTGCTGGATCCAGAGTGCAGGAGAGAGTGAGGTTCTGGTGTTCTTGTTACATGATTGAGGCTTGAGAAACGCTCCAAAGGGTCACGCCCACCAGCAGACTCCTGGGCCTGGAAACCCTGATTCTGACCCAGATCGCTGCTTTGTGGAGCGCCCAAGAGATTCAACACTGCAGGAGAGAACTTGAATGAATATTATGGACGTGAAGGGTGTCCCTATGTTAACTGAATATTGTTAAAGTCAACATGAAATGACATTCACAACCATTTTACTTCCACAATGTTACATATTTCTGAGTAAAAAGGGATATTTCATTGTAAATAACATTCACCAATTATTTGTTCACAATAAGACCAGGAACATTTATTAAGAAAGTAAATATGGTATTTATAACTTCATGTTGAGTTTAAACCACTGACAATGCAATAGGTTCTTAGTATGTTCTTTGATAACTGAATTTGGGTCAGAACAAACCTTAAGTGTCACCATGGCTTTGATTTAAAACACAGTTGGACAGACATACACACATTTATGCTTGTAATATAAGCTAGGGAAGCTAAAAGGGAAAGTCCAAATGAAATGCAAGCTAACATGGATGAAGGCAGTGTTCTGTCCTCTGTGACTGGTTTAAAAGTGATTAGTCATGAGTGAGAAAGAGATATGAGGCATCACTAAAGATCAGACCTTCCAGAACAATCTATCAACACACACACACACACACACGTTTGTTTTCTATCATGGTTGGGACTTTCCATTGACCTAGCCCTAAACATAAGCCTTACAGAAACATTATGGCATTATGTTTAAAGGGAAAGTTCATCCAAAACTGAAAATGTGTTATTATTTACTCATCCTCACATTGTTCCAAAACTCTATGCCTTTCTTTCTGTCTCTTTAAGGCATTATTCAGTATGTTTATTGGGCCATTTTCATCTTGGGGACCTTTGGCTACGCAGGAAAAACCCGACCTACACGAACAAAGTGCCTAAAACTAGCTTGAACTAACAGAGGGATAGCCATACAACAATTCAGCATCCTTTCAAATTCCCAATTAGCATAAAATCTATTTTATATATACACAAACACAGAGTAGGTTGACTCACTGGGTGTCTGCGAGCAGGTCTTGTGTGGCTGCTGGGGTTCCGGCCGGATCCAGGGCTGTTGGTTCCAGCAGGGGAGGCTCAGAGACAGCAGGCCCAGACTGAGTTCTTCCACACTGGGCACACCAGACAGAGAGTCCTGCTGCTCTGGAGCAAACAGCATTCTGCTAACCCGCGTAGAGCAGCCTGTGCCAGAACCATCTATGAGGGAGAGGAGAGAGAGAGAGAGAGAGAGAGAGAGAGAGAGAGATAGATATGCTAAAATACAGTATGTGTGTGCCATCCATTTCATGCATGAAACAGACAATTCATCCTATTTATTCGTTTGTTTGTTTTTGTGCTTATATTCTTTGTTTTCTTATGACATCATTAAAAAATTAAGTGTTTTCTGTTTTCCTTTTCATTATTGCTTCTTGTTTTTTATTAATATTATTATATCTTATTTAAAAACCTTGCAATGCTACAACTGTATATGTTATCTAAAAACGGCAGTATATGCCAACTGTCAAGCTAAACTGGAATAAATTGAGTGGAATTGAATTGAGATATATAAAATGAGAGAATTATAAAACAATATACAGATAGATAGATAGACAGACAGATAGATAGACAGACAGATATACAGACAGACAGATAGATAGCTAGACAGATAGATAGACAGACAGATATACAGACAGACAGATAGATAGATAGACAGATATACAGACAGACAGCCAGATAGACAGACAGATAGATAGATAGATAGATAGATAAACAGACAGACAGATAGATAGACAGATAGATAGACAGATAGATAGACAGATAGAGAGCCAGACAGATAGACAGATAGATAGACAGATAGATAGATAGACACATAGATAGATAGATGTATAGATATACAGACAGACAGATAGATAGACAGACAGACAGACAGATAGATAGACAGATAGACAGACAGATAGATAGATAGACAGATAGATAAACAGACAGATATACAGACAGACAGATAGATAGATAGACAGACAGATAGACATATAGATAGATAGACAGATAGACAGACAGATAGATAGATAGACAGATAGATAAACAGACAGACAGATAGATAGACAGATAGACAGACAGATAGATAGACAGATAGATAAACAGATAGAGAGCCAGACAGATAGACAGATAGATAGACAGATAGATGTATAGATATACAGACAGACAGATAGACAGACAGACAGACAGACACAGATAGACAGACAGATAGATAGACAGATAGATAAACAGACAGATATACAGACAGACAGATAGATAGACAGACAGACAGACAGATAGATAGACAGATAGACAGACAGATAGATAGATAGACAGATAGATAGACAGATAGATAGACAGACAGACAGACAGACAGACAGATAGATGTATGGTGTTCATGGCAGGTCACTATGAAGGAAGCCACTGCTTTTCAACAAAAACATTTCTGCACGCCAAAGACCACCTTAACACTCCACAACGCTACTGAGAAAATGTTTCTGATGAAACTAAGGATGAATTGTTTGTGAAGAACACGCAGCACTACTTATGATGTAAAAAGGGCACCGCATACCAACATGAAATCATCATCCCAAAGGTGAAGTACTGTGGAGGGCCCCATTAGGGCTAATCATCCAGGGAGAGGGATAAGTGCAGTGGAACGTGGCAGTTCAGGAGAGAGAGAGCCACATGCAGCTGCCGTGTTTGTATTTGTGTTTGTGTCTTTTTATTTCAATTAAATATTATTTTGACTGTAAAACTTTGTTACATTGGTGCCGAAACCCGGGAGGGAGGCCAATGTAACAAAGGTAGTCACGGCCCGGCCCCGCCCTCCTCCTCGTCACGCATATTTTTTCTTGCCACTGTAGAAGATAGATAAGACAGACAGACACACATACAAAGACATCCCTGGCAACTACTTCTACTAAAAACACCCTGAATCACACACACACACACACGTTTGCGGTACTAACCTGATGTTGTTCCAGTTGAGGTCATTGTACTTTTGTGTGTTCATCACTGAGCTGTTAATCATGTGACCACACTACTGAAACCTCAAAGTCCTACTCACTACCAAAACCGCTCCCATCCCTGCATAGATTCTTAATCTCTCTCTGTTTCTGTGGGTGGGTGAGTTTGCACTTTGAATCACATATCAGGGTACCAATGTACTGATCCTCTCTCCCTTTTGTGGCCTGACTCAGCACAGACAGACGGAAGTGGGCAGGGCTCCAATAATCACTGTGATTTAGCTCATTTGACTAACACACACACACACACACACACACACAATCTGTCGCTGTCTGCCAAACACAGGCTGTACCAAACACACCCATGGACTCTCCATCTCCCCACAGAAATGTCAAAACATTTATCTTTTGAACAGGCAAGCTCTAATTTGTTTGGATGGTTTTACGTAACTTCTGGAAGTAGTGGTGCACCCCGAATCAAAGTTGTGTTTAAGAGGTACCAAGTTGACAGAGTGCTTCTTGAGGAAGAACTAGATGCTGAAATTGCCAAAGTTCTCCAGGTTAGTAGCAATAAATCTTTAAAACAACCAAACCAAGTTTTGTTTGAAGCACTTTTTAGCAAGTAAACTGGTTACACTTTCAAATAAGGTTACATTTGTTAACATTAGTAACTAACATTAATTAACATGAGCTAACAATGAACAATACTCTTACAGCATTTATTAATCTTAATGTTCATTGTGTTTCATGTGCATGTAAATGTAGTATGTTAATGCGCTAGTGTTTGAATGGTTTCATCCAAATTGGCCACTCATAAACTCAATCCATAACAAAGCATGCCTTCACGGAATCGTTGTAAATACGAGTTTCCTACTCGAAAATTGCACTTGAACGTCCCCTCAATTCGTAATTATGGCTGGGAAGCTCTGAGATAATTAAGAGTTTCTGAGTTGGGGGAAGACATGGAGACAGATCCAATAGTGAATGATGGTTTTATTAATTTTTCTAAATGCAGCTACCATATTATTTCTTCCTGTTGTAGTCATATTGATTTACGTATATTTTAGGAACAATTTGATGCTTATTGTAAATTTTTTATACAGCGAAAATAACGTATTTGACCAAGAAATATGCATGAATGAACCTGACATTATCCACGTTATCAACAACAAAGCACTTGAATGTGCCGTGCTCATAATTACAACTTCAGAAGTGGGAAATAAGGTCATTCCTGTAGCACGTGAAGGCTGCATAAAGGCCATTCCTTTTCATATGAGAATTTTTACAAGTTGTCATGAGACTATGCTGAGTAAACCAGATATACATGAAATATGATGGTGAAATAATCAGTGCTTTTTATTTCTGGATGAACAGAAATTATGATTACAAACTCACTGGATAAACATAAAATCTTTTATTGGGGTATCAGTTATTTCACACTATCCTGTTCCTCAATGATGCATAAAAACAAAACAAACTGTAGTTGGTCCATTTATATGTCAGTAAAATCTTCTCTTCCTGTCTAAGTGGGTGGTTCTTGGCCAGAACAAGTAAATCAAACTTCAGGAAAAAGCAAATGATTACAGAATTGTGTTCGTAAACAGGATGTGAAATCATACTAATCTACACCTGCATTAAATCCTCAAAATCTTTTGACTTTAAACTGATATGCCTTTAGTTTCATAAAATAGCTGCATATGTTTTATACACTCATTTGTAAGTCCATAATAACACCAAATCATCTTTATGAAAAACATATCCTCCTGAGACCCTTTTTTCCATTCCACTTATTGATTTGTAACTAGTAGCCCCTAAAAACCATGTAAAAAAATGTATGTCCACATATGTGGACAGCGGGATTATGTTTCAAGGAGTGTTGGCTATTCATGTTTTGGAGACGATATGGACATTACATCAGAATTTAGCATAAATAATTCTGATTCAAAGTCAATGTCCAGCATCATCCAATCACTGCCAAGCATGTTAAAATAAAATCATACATTATAAATTCTGAATCTATGTACTGATTATCATTGTCCCATTTCTGCCAAATATGTTGAGTGGTCCAAACATCATCTGCAGCCTGAAATTGAGCTTTTGACTGGATGTTAGGAGTGAATGCACTTGGCTTCATAGGAAAGCTATAGGATGCACCCTTGCTCCCTAATTAGGGAATGACTTAACCTCCAGTCAGTGTGCTGTCTGTCTGCGCTTGTCTCAGAACAGTTTTAACTGCACATTATTTTCATCCCAACTCCATATAAAGCTTTTGCATGCATCCGTTGATTCTCAATGTGATAATGCACAGTGAATATAGGATATTTTAAATGAAAATGAGCATACAGTCCACATACGTGGTCATTGTGTTTAACAGCGTGCCGTTTCACGATAAATCGATGAAATGTTTAAAATGGTATATCGGATGAAACTAGAGACTACTCTTTTTACTCAAACAGGTTTTAAAGTAAAAACTCAATTAGGTTTCTCCCAAAGACAAACTCTGCTGTGGTCAGCGCCATGTTGTTTTGTCACATGGCTCTGTGCGTTGAAAGTTTAACCCTTTAATGACAGCCTAGATTCTCCTGAACTGAGATCAGTCAGTTTAGATGAAGTTAAATTATGCAGAGTCTATAGCGAAGCCAAAATGTAATGTCCATGCATGTGGACGCGGGTCGCAAGAGGATATACTATTTTGGCTTGCTTTTGTTTTGTGATAGCATTCAGACTGGAATGCAGACTTTAAGGCCTCGTGTGTGTGTGTGTGTGTGTGTGTGTGTGTGTGTGTGTGTGTGTGTAACTCAGTTACCTGTGACATGTTTCCAGTTGTTCTGCTGTTTGGCCCCTGAGGTCCCTGTAAGGAGCCCAAAGGCCATCTGAGCAGCAGAATCTCCATGAATAAAAAGCTGATCATTTTTCCACTGATAAATAGACAGAGAGACAGTATGACTGTAACCTTCCTGAGGGAATGAGCACCAATTTTAAACCCTGGGTTATTATGAAGCCATTCTCCAGAGTAGAGAAAGTTGCGAATTACTAATCCAGGGTTAAGTTTGAACACAGTGAAACAAGAAAACACAGGGTGATATTTACAATTTTAAGTGTGTGGCATTTAAATTCAAAACTCTCACCTGCTGAGCCTTAGCTAAGCTTTCGGAGTTCACCAAAACACTGATAATTTAAAAAAAATAAACTTCTCTTTGTAACTCAAAAATAGTAAGCTGCCTACCTAGATAACATTTTGGGGGCAAGAGGAGCATGCAAAATCATGTTTCTATTATTTGTTTCCTTCTATGTTATCCATTATATATTTCTATATTATTTGTTACTTGCCTTAAGAGTACTTACATAAATTTTCTTTGCGCTATTTTACAATGCTATTGAAAAACATTAAACTAAAACTGAAAGTAAGACTTTATTTCTCTCACACAAACCGTTTCTTACCCTGCAGAAATCCATCGGACGCCTTCTTAAAGCGCTTTAAACAGCAAAATGACACAAACACGTCCTCTTTGACTTTATAAAACAGGTGAAGTCTGTCAAAACGAGTGTTTTCACGAAAGTAATCTGAACACACAATACTGACTTCACTAGTGTCTAACGGAGTTTAACAGGTGCATGTCTCCAGCACGCGCAAATCACATGCACAGATCGAATCATCAGCTTATGAATAAATATCAGTCCATATACCAGTTAGCTCCGGTCCTCGAATCTGATTGGACGAGAGACGTTCCATGAGCACTGATGGTGTGTCGGCATCAGCACTCAGATGCTTCACTGTGTGTATCACTCCGCTTGTGTTCATGCTGTTCTGAACTAAAGTGTAAGTGTAGTGCATATGTGTTAGGAGTTACTGTCTTTATTTTTGACATTACATATGTTAGCCAGCAGGTGGTGGCAAACGATCATTTTTTGTGTGTAATATGAGCCAGTTGGTGAATTGAAGTGAATCCATTAGTCATTGTTTACATAGAACAGCTCTCTGTGAGTTTCCACATTGGATACATACTGTTTAAAATGGTGAAGGACATCACTGTTTCTATAGTGAATGACATTTGCGCACCGGCTACCCCGAAATAGAGAGGAATACCCCGCTTGGACGTCTATATTCCACTGAGAAAGCTGACCTTCAGAAAGCTGACAGCATCTCTGATTGGGTGTGGCAACAGGTGATCGAACACGCTCCATCTCTCTCTCTCACACACACACACATCCATCCGTCTATCCTCGTTTATCCAATGACTTGTTAGAAACAGCACAAGCCGTGATACTATTTCTTAAGTGAACATTTTGAATTACTAACTGAGGCTTGGACGCATCATTTGTTTTGAACCAGCAACGGCAGATTCTGATTGGTCCGTAATAAAGTGGTTCCATGCACAAATGCGTTTTTAATGACCGTACTCAGTTTTTCCTATTTTTTTTTTTCAAATGTACTTGTTCATTGAGCTGTTGTATATAAGCAACATCACACTCGCAATCGTGCTATATGGCCCTGTACCAGCACTGCTGTAATTACCTACGGCACGAGGCCGCGGCAGAATCACAGCAGTGCTGATATAGGGCCATATCGCACTCTTGCTCTTGTGATATTGCTTAAATATCAAATATTCGATATCTGTCCATGGAAGAAATAATCCACACCAAAGATCAGTCCAAAATAAAAGACACATTCATTTGAATGCACATTCTCCTTTATTGACATTTAAAACTCTTTATAATAAATAGAGATATAATATTCAAACAACACATGATATTCTCACAGTCACACAGAAATGAGTCAGGAGTTTTAACCTAGTTAAGGAAGATCAATTTTATGCCAACAAGCACAGCATCGAATAAACTTTTCCTCTGACATAAAATAAAGTTATTTAAAAATAAATAAATAAATAAAAAATCTAAAACTAACTACTAGCAATGCTTTAACCAGGAATAGCTGCTCCACATTATATTAAAATATCATTGGGGCAGGGAAAAAAAGGAATGACAAAAATTGCAAATGAGTGCCTTACAGCATCACTGAGTATATTGAAGATCATCCAGACACTGAAAAACATCTATGAGAGAAGAGTTTTCAGAGCAGGAACGCTTACACCAGCCCAAAGTGCTAAAATACAGTTGTTATATATTTGTAAAAAATAGTACAAGAGTAGGTGAGGTTGCTACAACATGGGATGGCAGTCAGAATTCAAATAATCTCTGGCAGTAAATTCATACTGTTGTGTGGAGCTTTTCACCAAAATAAATGCCACTTATTGAATGCAATTATACTAATCCATTTTTAATTTTGGAGGCCACTGTAAATATATATATATATAAATGACTAAAACACGATTTCAGAGCTCCCGTTTAAACTGACTGTGGTTTTATAAAGGTTTGCACAATAATTCGGCCAAAGGATTTTTTTATGAGCCGTAATGTGACTAATATCTATCCTGACTAAAAGATACCTCTGATCATACTAACAGGAGATCAGCTGTGTTTGATACACATGCAACATTTAATAAACAGAAATGGGGCCCTTAATATTTCGGTTGATGCGGCTGCAGCTGTTCTGATATACCTTCTGTGATTTCTTTCATTACTGATTAAGATTTGTGATGCTACAATCTGGTCCATACATAGGGGAGATATCTACACACAGCTGCAAATAAATGTGGTAAGCAGCAGTACATGAGTGTTGATTTTAGGGGGCGACGTCACTGCGACAGTGCCTGCAGGATATCTTTAACAAGCATCGTGCCAATCACCATCTTCTCACAGTTCACGGTCAACTGAGCTCCACCCCCTTCCTTATTAGCTACGGTGACAAGCACAAGACTACCGCTGCTGACGGTTTTACCTGCAAATCTGTAAACAGGTGAGGAAGGAAGAGGAGGAGGTGTACTGAGATAACGTTTAGAAGATCACAGGTTAGAAAAACAGACAGTAAAGCAGAGAAAAGCAATAAATCATTCAATTATATACAGGTGACATTAATCATTGCACAAGACAAATATTCTCTGTAACTCTGGTGAACTGTCTGCATTGGACACATACAGCTACCCTCTAAGGGAGCGTCCTAAAGGGCCATTCAGACCAAACTCATTGTTACGCAAATAAAAATACGCAGCGCAACAAATATAAATGAATATATCGCAAGCCTTATTGATATCAACAATTACATTTTCACTAGTTAAAATGACAATTCTTGATATCAGGATTTACATTTGCACTAGTAAAAACATGATATCAAAAAATGACATCATCACTCGCAGAAATACACATTCTTGATATCAAAAACAGAATTTATATCTGTAATTATATTGTATTTTTAGTGGTATAACTCCACAACGATCTGCCACTCCTATTCAAAACCCAATTAAAGACCTAAATATAAATTCCTGATATCAACAATTACATTTCCACTAGTTAAAAGGCTAATCCTTGATATCTGTGCATGTATTTCAACATGTTACATTTGGTATTTCTGGTGATAAATAGTGAAAAATTGCCATTTTTACGAGTTGCAATTAAATTGTTGATCTCAAGAATCATGGCTTGCCATAACGCAGGTGTCTCAAAATGTGCTTTTAAAAGTTATTTTTAATTTGACACCGTGTCTATGGCCACATGCACGCTTATCCTTTTGCCATGTGAAAACTAAATAAATAATGAAACAGGCGGTAATAGAGAGTTTTCAAAACGCTCCGTTTCCGGAGGAATAAACAGTCATTCTAGTGTGGAAGAGAGACATAAACGTAACGAAATTAATGCATTTAAAAACGAAAACTTTTAGTGTGGATGTTGCCTAAAAAAAACGCAGCTCCTCTGCATGAGATGCTGAAAAAACAGCGAGCCGTGGCGCAATAGTGAAAAACATATGCGCATGTTTGCAAAATGATCGAAAAACAGCATAGATGGATGCAAAAACTGTTCGGTGTGAACGGCTCTTTCCTGAAATGGAACCTCATGAAAGACTGAACTAAACTAAAGCACTCAGTTCATTCCCACAAAGCACGATTGTTAAATGATGCTAAACCAACGACTTGATACTAACATTCTAACCACAAAAATACATCACACACAAATATTGGGTAAAATTGTACATTTTTATTTATATGCAACTATTCTCTACTGATACTCTTGGTTAAAATAGAACCTATGTGCGCTCATAGTATGTGTATCGGCTATTTCACAATGGCTTTAAATGTGACTTATCAAGTTAGCATTTTGTGTTGGAACTACCCGTTTTATGATATAAGTGTTATCATATAACACATATTTATGATATAAGTCTTTTGATTACGTAAACCTGGAATTAAAATCAGAGTCAGTTCTAAGCTTTACCCTAAAATAGCCATTACCACATTATAATATATAAAAACATTTTTTTCAATGTATTGAATTTTCAGTAAAGACCTTTTATTTGTCTGTTAATGTTACCTGCACTCTTTATCAGAACCGCATGGCACTCTGCTCAAGTTCGCAGTGGCCGTGACTCTCTCAACGATGATGTGTTCATTCACACATTTCTCTCCAAGGGTCAACTTCTCTGAGATTTCATTCATCCCCATCAGTTTACCTGACGAAGAGAGAAATAATCCATCTGATCAAACATAAAAAATATTTATGTTGCAGATCCCACAAGTTATACCCAAAGTTACACCCTCTACAGTTGAGCTGAGATCTCGGACACAGACTGAGTCTGTTAAAACTGTAGAGCTTTATTTGTTGATGTCATATCTTTCAGGATGTTTCGGGGATGTTGACAGTAATGTACAGTGTTTCACTGCAAGTTGTGACAGTTCAGGGTCGATAAGATGAGTTCTGTGTTTGTAAGCACGTTCCTAACGAGATGCAGCATATCGTTACCTTGACATGCCACGAGGTAATGCATAGTCATAGTAACAGTCACCAAGACGATAGCTGAAGACAGCGTTAAAAGGGAGGGGCAGTTAGAAGCACAGGCATTTACAAAAATAAAGGGAGTGATGTGTGTGTTTGTTTTGTGTTTATAAAATCAGTTAGTACAGGTGACTAAGTGCTACTCATGTTAGCTATATCAGAAAAACTTACCATTCAATAGACTCTCTAATGGACAGCGACACCAGATAAAGAGGAAGAAATGAGTATGTAAAAATATGTTAAACTATATAAATACAGAGTTCATCAGCTGGTTTTGATAGAGAGACACTGACAGACTGTTAGCGGCATGTTAGAAGATGCTAACTAACTTAAAAAATGGGCTGAATCCTAATTTTACAAACTACCTTTCCTTAAAAATATGTACTTTCCCATCACCAGTAAAGTATGTAGTTTTATTGCATACTAGTATGCAAATTAACCTTCAGCCATGATAAAATCCATTAAAACAGAAAATGGGACTATATTGCATGAATGATGAAAGAGAGAACTAAAATACTTTTTACAATTTCTTTCTCTGTCAAAACTACTCAAAAAATCAATGTCATAGACTCCTGCACAGGCAGTGAAATAAATAGTCATTTTGAAGAAAATATGACTTTAAATGTGTTTATCCACCTCCTCAAGATAGCACTCAAATGAGCATTTATGAGACATGAATGCACCCAAGCTGACATTTGCTCACCTTGCTCCTTCTTAAAGTCATTTTCTGTGAGAAACGCTGGCATCATTAACTCCCCGACAGGTGGCTGGATTGAAACGAAGAATTTACGGGTGTGAGTACTGAAAAAGAGCAAATGAGAGAGAAAAATCAGATCAGAATAACCACAATAAAGTTAAACATAAAGACAATGAATTATATTTTTGGAAGAAGTGTCTCCTGGCAAATCCAGCTGAAACCAGCCTCAACTGTTCATTTACGGTCATCAGCTGGTCCAGGCTGGGTTAGGTTTACCCACGGTCTAATCAACGACAACAAACCAGCTTGACCACCTTAAGCTAATCTGACCTGGGTTTTCCATCTGGGAATGATGTATTTGCAGTTTTGTGATGTGTAATAATTGTAAAACACTGGTTTTCTCACCAGAGTTGGAAGTTTGCTGCTTGTGTGGAATCACAAAAATCTATTCCCATCACCACGGTAACTGATTCACCTGCTGGTAAAATCTCTGAAAGAAAAATGCAAATACACACAAGAAGAATAAACTTGAAAAATCCCTAAAACATTTTTCAAGAAGGCCCTGTTGAAAAGACCAGCTTTTACCAGCATGAATTTCCATGCTGGTGCAAGCTGGTTTATGCTAATTAGTGCTAGTTTCATGCTGGTCTAGCTGGTGAACCAGTATAGACATTTTGTTCCCTGTAGATGTGCTGGTTATTCAGCATGGTCTTTATGATACAGCTGGTTTACAAGCAGAAGCTTGCTGGCTATGCTAGGTAGGGACACCAGCTCACCAACATCCCATAAATGGGGATCAGCATCCAAAATACAGCTATGCTGGTGCTCAGCAATGCTGGTCTTTTCAACAGGGGAACTCATGTTGGGTTTACAGACCGATCTCAGGGAACTCTTGGATCCTAATGCCAGAATGCAGCCTTGGCTCCTCGATGTGGAGATTCTTGGTCTCTGAGTTGGTGTTGTTGGTAAATTGGATCTGGACGGCCACCATATTAGGGTCTGGACTGAAGGGCTGCCTACTGAAACAGTACTCGACCGCAAGACCCTCGCCTGTTATACGATGCAGGAGTTCATACATCTTCACCACACCAGATGGAGCCATGGTCTATCAGAGAAGAAAAGATAAGATACAGGATTGAGACAGGAAAGAGATTTTTATGAGACAAGAATGAGAAAAGTACGAGGCAAGAATGAGAAAAGCATTAATCAAGAATAATACAAGAATTATAAATGTTTTAGAGAAGTATGAGACAAGTATGAGACAAAAGTGACTGGTATGAGACAAGTATGAGACAAGAAGGACACGGGTACGAGACAAGAATGAGAAAAGTATTAGACAATAATAAAAAAAAATAAGAAAAGTATGTGACAAGACTAAAACAAGAATGAGAAAAGTATAGTACAAGAATAAGAAAAGTATGAGACAAGAATGAGAAAAGTACGAGACAAGAATAAGAAAAGTACGAGACAAAAATTAGAAAATTATGAGACAAGAATGAGAAAAGAATGAGACAAGAATTAGAAATGTATCGAACAAGATTAAGATAAGAATAAGAAAAGTACGAGATAAGAATGAGAAAAGTACGAGACAAGAATGAGAAAAGTATAGTATAAGAATAAGAAAAGAACGAGACAATAATAAGAAAAGTACGAGACAATAATAAGAAAAGTACGAGACAAGAATGAGAAAAGTACGAGACAAGAATGAGAAAAGTACGAGACAAGAATGAGAAAAGTATAGTATAAGAAAAGTATGAGACAATAATAAGAAAAGTACGAGACAAGAATGAGAAAAGTCGAGACAAGAATGAGAAAAGTATAGTATAAGAAATGTATGAGACAAGAATGAGAAAAGTACGAGACAAGAATGAGAAAAGTACGAGACAAGAATGAGAAAAGTACGAGACAAGAATGAGAAAAGTACAAGACAAGAATAAGAAAAGTACGAAACAAGAATGAGAAAAGTATGAGACAAGAATGAGAAAAGTACGAGACAAGAATGAGAAAAGTACGAGACAAGAATGAGAAAAGTACGAGACAAGAATGAGAAAAGTACGAGACAAGAATAAGAAAAGTACGAAACAAGAATGAGAAAAGTACGAGACAAGAATGAGAAAAGTACGAGACAAGAATAAGAAAAGTACGAGACAAGAATGAGAAAAGTACGAGACAAGAATGAGAAAGGTACGAGACCAGAATGAGAAAAGTATGAGACAAGAATGAGAAAAGTACAAGACAAGAATAAGAAAAGTACGAAACAAGAATGAGAAAAGTATGAGACAAGAATGAGAAAAGTACGAAACAAGAATGAGAAAAGTACGAAACAAGAATGAGAAAAGTACGAAACAAGAATGAGAAAAGTACGAGACAAGAATGAGAAAAGTACGAAACAAGAATGAGAAAAGTACGAGACAAGAATGAGAAAAGTACGAAACAAGAATGAGAAAAGTACGAGACAAGAATGAGAAAAGTACGAAACAAGAATGAGAAAAGTACGAGACAAGAATGAGAAAAGTACGAGACAAGACTTAAAGTATGAGAAACATTTAAGGCCTCGCTTCAAACCCAACCTCATCATTCATACAGAGGATAACTATACGATCTTACAGAGGTCCAAAACATCGACGGAACAAACTTGCGTCCAAGCACCAAGAACCAAGCAACACAAAGAACGCAAGGAAACACCACTACACACAAGTACATCTCCAATATTGTGCTCAAAGTGCTGGTGTATTAATTAAATAATTTGGGAAATCCGATAGCAAATCGATGTAGACTCAAAGAAGGGTAAATGGCATTGTCAACAGACTCCATAAAGTTCATTTTCACTGTACTGATCATTTATCTCACATTCTATCACTCTTTTCACCAACCTGTCTTATGTATATATGTGTTAGATTAGATTTATGTTCAGAACAGCAATAAAGTTTGTCTGTATTCAAAGATGAATGACTGTGGTATATTTTGATAAATAATCTCATCCAAGTTTCTAAAAGATTTTGCTTCAAAGCTGTACCTAAATATGTGTGATATTATTTTCAATTAGCCATTAGAATAATATCACTCCAATAAGTGAATTAATCATAATTCACTTATTATAGCAAATTCCTCACAGTAGAAATTGTGAGCGGATACAACAAAACGTTATATTACGATTTTAATGGTGGAGAATTTATTCAGACAAATAATCTAGTTATTTGTCATTTATCTAATTTATAATGGTTGTCGAACGCGACTAATTCCATTGTACATTTCATTACCTAATAATGTACAATAAGGACAGTTAAATTTAGTTCATAGCACACATATTTCGAGACCCTAAATTCCCTTCTAAATGTCGCATACCAAATATCCTTACAATGTTCACTACCCACCATGTATGTTCACCACATCGACTCACTCTTTATTAAAGTCCTCAAAACTATGAAAATAGAAGTATGGGAATTATGTAGTGGCCAAACGTCTCAAACAAATCAAAACTCTCATATCACTCTTATATTGACTATAGCTTCTTTAAAGTAGCCACCCTTTGTCTAGATTGCAGATCTGCACACTCTTAACCAGCTTCATGAGGTGCATCCTGAGATGCTTTTTAAATAGTATTGAAGAAGTTCCCATGTATGCGGGACACTTGTTGACTACCTTTCCTTCACTATCCACGCCTACATATCCATATCCACAAAAAATGTAATTACAATTTTGTAATTATAATTTTTTTAAATTCATACTTGGGCTACAAAGCTAATTTCAAGCATTTAAAAAAACAACAACTTTTGACTAGCAGTGTACAGTGTGTTTACTGTAAGTAAAAGACCATGTATTTGCCACACAAAACATACCGTAGGTGCCAGAATAGTGTCCGTCAGTGACAAGCCCTCCAGATCGGACACCAGACTATTGGACAGAAAGTTAACTGGAGTCACCGGAGCAGATGTTGGGCCTGGGTTAACTGAGAGATTGACAGAGATTATATCAAGTCAAATTAGGCCTAAATGGGATTACATTCAAGAATTTCAGTATTTTGTATGTTTTACATAAGAGTTGACTCACAGTCATCCAAATCCAGCAAAGACATTTCCTGCGTCTCCTTTTTACTCTCTTTTTTAGGTTGTTTGGAAGGCTGTTTTGATGCGGGCATCTGAGCGAAACGGGAAAAAGACAACGTTAACTTGTGTATACAATCATAGCGTCTCATTAATATCTCGTCTCTGAGAAATCAAACCTTTTTCTTCCTGATGTCGGAGTCAGACTCTGACTCCTCCTCTGATGTATCCTCTGACACGTCCTCTGATTCGCTGCTCTCTGATTCGTTCTCAGACTCCGAGGCACTCTTCCGGTCCTTTATTGCCTTCCTGACCCGTTTTATGTCCTCCGTGCCACTGCTCTGATCACTGTGGGCATGAAGGTGTGGGCTGGCTTTAATTTTTAACAAAACTAAAAAGGTTTTCATGTTCTTTAAGAGATGAAATACATGTGGATTAAACCGTCAGACCTCTCCGCACTCTCCTCCACTGGTTTCTTAGGTTTGGCCTTTTCAACTCGCTTCTTTTTTTTCTTCTCTTCCTCCTCCTCATCGTCCTCTTCCTCCTCTGACTCAGTCTCTTCTCCACTCGCTTCACTCTCTGACCCGGTACCGCTTTCTTCACTGCCGCTACCACTTTCCGACCCGCTGCCCGAGTTCGAGTCTAAAGATAGAGAGTGATCAAATCATGCAAGAGCACATCTTCAAATACATTTAGAAGGTTCTATTTCGATTAGAAAGGTTTGAAACAGGGCTAGTGACTGAAATATAACACCATTCAAGCAGAATAAAACATCTGCAGCCTTAATGTAATTTTTTCATTAGACATGTTGTCATGATCTCCACGGTTACCACTGTCAGCAGATTCGGTTGGCCCAGATTCTCCCTCTGAATCAGAGTAGAACGGTTTCTCGACTTTCTTTTCTTTTCGATCTTTCCGGCTTGTACATTTGCTCCAATCTGGAATCTGCAAAGTATCACAAAAAATGTCAAACTAGATCTTTAGAATCAGAGAGAGAGAGAGAGAGAGAGAGTTGCATATAATGGCCATGAATGCCTATTTACAAGCAGCAAATATGTTTACACTGATATCTAATACAATTACAGTTCTCAATTTTGTGAGGCCTGCATTTCTCTCTGTTCAGCGTTTGGTCTCAATAGCAGTGTAGGTTGCATTCAGGGCCACTTTCATTGTCATTGTATACCTTGAAAAACATCATTTAAGAATTCTTATAGTCAAAAAAGACCCCCAAAAGACCTCCAGGACTTAATTGTCCAAGAATAATCTGACAGGGATATCCATTAGGCACTATCACTTGCAAGTTCCCCTGCTGAAAAGACCAGATTAGACCAGCATGAATTTCCATGCTTGTCCAGGTTTTTTTCTGGTTAGTTCTGGTTTGGTGGTAAACAAGCATCAATCATCAAAAGTATTGGCAAATCAGCCTGATCTTTGGGGTGAAGCAGGTTGACTTTGAAGTCTTGCTGGTTAAAGCCCAGTGCACACTGTATTATTTTGGTCATGATTTTGCATTTTGAGACAAATTTTCACCATAGCATGAAAATCTGTATTTGATGGCTTAGTGTGACATGCTCATTGGCACCTGATTAAAGGGGTAGTTCACCCCCCAAAAAATTATAAATCTCTCATCATTTACTCATCCTCATGCCATCCCAGATGTGTATGACTTTCCTTCTTCTGGTGAACTCAAGTTTCACTTTCAGAATGTGAAAGTGCAGATTTATAGTAAAAAAGGACTTAAATATTGATCCATTTCTTGCAAAATCCTACCATATCGCTTCTGAAGACATGGATTTAACCACTGGAGTCATTTGGTTTATTTTCATGATGCCTTTATGTGATTTTTGGAGCTTGAAACATCGGGTACCCATTCACTTGCATTGTAAGGATCTACAGAGCTGAGATTTTCTTCTAATTATCTTTGTTTGTGTTCTGCAGAAGAAAGAAAATCATACATATCTGGGATGGCATGAGGGTGAGTAAATGAGGAGAGAATTTGTATTTTTGGGTGAACTATCCCATTAATAATGAATTGCCTTCACAACGACAGTTGACACTAAGCGTGCAATTCACACTAAGCGTGCTTTGTATATATTTTGTATATAAGGATAAAAAATTGGTAGTGCCAGGTAAATAAAAAAAAACTATTTGTTGCTCTCTAGCAAACTCTTTTAGCACAAGAAGGCATTCGGTCTGAGCGGCACCTCATTCTCCGACAAACTTCAAACAGAGGCAGAAATTGTTGTGCAGTATGACCGTTTTATGACATCTGTCTATTGAAGAACCAATAGAAGCACAGTAATCGATGATGTGGGGTCAAGCATCTAAAACAGAACACATGCTGGAGCAATGCAGGTCTTGCCAACAGGGTCAAGATTGGAAATTATCTAGGTAACTAGTGTCTCAACTAGTGTCGGTCCTGCAGGTTGTTTTGGGGATTTTTTTTTTTTGAGGATTCTGGTCTTTAATCGTAGAGCAGGGGACTGAGGAAGGGAAAAGGCTCAACTAGCACAGTACAGACGCGCTATGCTAGGCTGGTGGCAAAAGCTCTTTGGGTCTGACGCTAAGGGTGACTGACAGACTCACGCTGGTTAAAGTGGTGACTCTTTCGAGCAGCCTAATAACCTGGCAGACAGGAAAGAATAAAAAGAAACGAAAGAATGATGCTGTGAGATGGCCAGAAAAAGAGGAAAGAACAGAACAGAACAGAAAAGAAAGAAAAGATTTAAAAAAGTACACACAAGGATTCAGGTTGCACTTGTCAACAGATTAGCACGTACATTTGGACGCATCATTCTAGATCCATATTTCGCCAACAGCTTCAGTCAAAGCAACTGAAAATGTTAGTGTTTTCAGAATGCCTCTAAAGCTTTGTTCAGATTACAGATAAATCTGATTTGTTTTTCATGTCTTTAGGGCTGACTGTCCACACTGTCATTTAGCATATAATCAGATACATTTGTTCAGACAGTGTAGTCAATCTCCAGTGTATCTACATTGGTTGCCATAGTAAGGATTTAAGTGTCAGCACGACACCACGGGACAAAAGAGAGTAGCTGTCATTATGGTCATTCTCGCTGCATATAACATAAGCATTGGAGGTATTACCATATTTACAAACTAATGCATTAATGTTTTAAAACTTGTTCACTTATTCACCATTCAATATCACATGTGAATGAAAATTAGACTTGGTTGTAGACAGCAATACTGCACTTTGTGTATGTTAGTCACCTTGCCTTCCAAATCAAAAAAGAAAATTTTAATCAGATTTTAAAGCATAGACGTGGGTTTGTAAAAATCAAGATTGTATGCGTTTAATTCCGTTCCAACTACAAACAACTAAACGGATACACCAAAAATCAGATTTGTGCTCCCTGTCTGAACAAAGCCAAATATATTTAGGTAATACTGTATTTTACTATGTGTCAATAAAAATATGCATTTGGATGATGTTTTAATGCTTTGCTGAGCAATCTCAGGTTGGTATCACAGAAATGGAAGTGCAACATTGATGGTTTGTATGGTAAGAAATGAGATTTGAAGGTCAGCAGATTTCAGAATGAAACGAGGTTCAACATACACCTCACACAAAAACACACACTTAAGTTTAGGGCGCTCAAGAGATAGAGAGAAGCCACAGCACTCTTGCGGGCACCTCTCTCCAGTCTCCTAAGAGACCGATTCGGCCCTCACTGGTGTCTAAAACATCTTCTTGCTGCATAGTAGTGGGACATGTGGACACAGAGACAGACAGACTGTCAAAAAGGGCTCAGACAGTGGGAAAGGGTGGGGTATAACTGATAACACACAAATCTACTAGATGAGAAATCTGCTGTGTGAATGATGAGAGCTTTATGAAATAACAAACATGAATATGAATGTCCAGACAAAAACCTAAAACAGCAACCAAGACCCTGGCCAATCAGTGTGAGACTTCAGAGCTCATGCATATGCAGATTTCATAATGGAATATTATTTAGGATGGAGTGGCATGTGTAAATGTGGCGTGACTTTCTACTCAATGGCAGTTATAGATCTCTTTTAGTGATTGAAAGGAAAATTCTAGAACCGCCATGAAACCACAATGGGTTTATTGGTTTGTTTTCAGGCCATGTTCACACTAAACCATTTTAGTTTGAAAATTCAGTTTCAGTTTCAGAACGCTATCGCAAGTAAGCAGTTATGTAGGGCGTTTTCAATATTTTCGGTGGAAGAAAACGCTGTTTCGGTGTAGACGAGAGGCTTAAATGTAGCAAAACCGGTAACACGTTCATTTAAGGGTCCACAATAACGCACTAGTTAAGCATGATTAAGACTGTAGTTAATCATTAACCAAATGTATAGTAAGGCTATCTAAGCTATTATTTACAACTTATTAAACATTATTATTTATACTTAACAACTTAATATAAGTTGACATTTAATAAGTTGTAAATTATGCCTTTTTCTTCATTTAGTTATGTATTAATTAATTATTGTGGACCCTTAAAATAAAGTGTTACCGCAAAATGTATGCTTTTTTAAACAAAAACGTATTAGTGTGGACGATGCCCTCAATTTCCTAATGTAATGTTTTCCGAAGTATGAGGTAAAGGAGAGCGCCTTCGAAATGCTCCATTTTTAATGGAGGAACACACCATTCCAGTGTGGATGAGAGGTGTAAAAGTAGCAAAATCAATGTGTTACTACGTGCTATTTTGAAAAGCTTTAGATTTTAAGCAGTTTACTGACACCCTGTCTACGCCGGACACAAGTGGTACAATATATCACATCAAAAGCGAATTGCTGTAAACAGCCCCTGCACTGGTGTAAACATGGTGTGAGAATATTAAGCGGTTTTTATTAGGTTCAAGTCAAGAAAAGCATTGTTATGTTAATTCTTGCAGGAGGACGCTCGCTGTTTTCCACTGAGGGCCCAGCAGATATTAGGCATCAAAAAGAGCTTAATATAATATATTACCCAATATATATGCTGAGAAGGGGCTCTAAAATCTCAAAGCCCTCAAAAACATAACAATCCTTTTTGCATGGCAGAAGCAGCGAAGCAAACAATCGCAATCCTTTAAAACAGGGTTGCAGGATGAGCTACCACCCTGTTGGAATGCAAAGTGAGTGATATATGCATTATGAGGGTGGAGTTACGCTAATGAGCGAGGAGAGTGAGCGATATAAAAGTGACTGAGGATAGCGTGTTTTTTGTCAGCTTTTTGGGGGGCGTTTCATTGAGAGGTCTTGCATGTTGGAGCTCCCTCTGGTGGTCAGGCCCTGCCTCTCTCAGAACTGATCGCCTTGCACACACTGAATCGTTCACCTCCACGTTGCGCACGGATGGGTCAGGCATCGATTCGGGCCAGTCGGGCAGCTCCTGGTATCCGGCGGCTTTAGCGTTCAGCAGATGAGACAGTGACCCCAGCTGGAAATGATCTCTGTCTGCAAAGATGAATCACAAACCAGAACTCCATACTTTTACTGTATATCAACAGCTGTCTATTTATCCAAAGAGTTTAAGGAGAAACATCAGAGAAAAAACTAATACTTAATAAGACATAACCAAGAAATCTTTTGCAATATGAAAGAGCAACCACTCAGCAATAAAATTGGCCTATGGTTTATGGCGGTACCTTTAAATGGAGACTCGAGGACGGGGGCAGGCTTGAGGGCAAGGAAAAGCTTCTTGGCATATTTGTTGAGAGCGCCACTCTTATCGGTGGGCACAATGAGCTGGCGAATAAACCGGGCACGATCTCTGATGTCATAGTTTTGGTCATATTTTGCCAGGTTCAGTACGTACTGTGTTAAGAGTTTACTCTGAAAGACAAAGAGAAATAAGAAGGAAGCTTAATTTTGTGTCATGAGTTTCATGGCTGACATGAAGTGTTTGTCTGTATGTCTAACTGACGTGACATGCAGACAGCGATCGTCTCGCTTGATTAAACGATGACTCATGTTGTGTCTCTCCAGAATTGATGCTGATCGTTTAAAGAAAATTAGATCTAGTCCCACATTTCATCACCATGGACAGATTTTCAACTTCGGTGAATGATCTTAAAGTCTCACTAGGAAACATCGCTTTGTCTCGTGTGCCACCATAATGTCTTTCTGTGGCTGTCTTAACTTGGATGCTTTCATAAAGCACTTGTTATCTTTGGATGTGTTTGACTCTTGTGGCTTTTAATGAGAAAACCTTGGCTTTTACTGTAATTATTTGATTAATGATGCCAACTGTAATTTGCTAATGCCAATTTATCTACCTTTTACTTTCTTTCTTCTCCCCTTTTCTCTCCAATTTGGAATGCCCAATTCCCAATGCACTCCAAGTCCTTGTGGTGGTGTAGTGACTCGCCTCAATCCTGGTGGCGGAGGACGAATCTCAGTTGCCTCCACGTTTGAGACCATCAATCCATGCATGTTATCACGTGGCTTGTTGAGTGGGTTTATGCGGAGACATAGCATATGTGGAGGCTTCACGCTATTCTCCGTAGCATCCACACACAACTCGCCACGTGCACCACCGAGAGCGAACCACATTAGTGACCATGCGGAGGTTACCCCATGTGACTCTACCCTCCCTAGCAACTAGGCTGGTTGCTTAGGAGAACTGGCTAGAGTCACTCAGCACACCCTGGATTCGAATTTGTGACTCCTGGGGTAGTAGTCAGTGTCTTTACCACAGGCCTCCGAAACCGTGTGAATTTGAATGTTTATGGACTGGTCCCATTTACTTTCATTGTAAGTACATTAATGTAACCCTGATTTGTGCTTTAAAATATACATAAATAAAGACGTCGAAATGTTTTTTTGTGGTAATCAAAATTATAACACAAATGTCGATGATTGAGCTTAACTTGTATTGAACCCACAATATTAATTTAATGGTAACAGGGTGGGTTAGTCAAATTGCAGATTCAAAAGTTCCAAGATCAGATTAATTTAACTGGCTGCATGATGCACAATTGAAAACAAGCACAAAAAAGCAAACATTTAAGTTTCAAAGATCTATCTTCAGTGTGTCAAGTGCATCTAGACTTATAGCCTCATGTTTCTTAGAATGTGAAATTAGTTTTATAAAAAATACAAATGATATAGCTAGAGTACTTCCAATGAGAAGTAGGCCAATGAGAATTTTGGTGTTGCACAGTAAAATGCCGCTAAAGTGACGTTTCTTTGTTAAACTGTGTAGATTCTAGCCACTTGTTTCAGAACCATGGACAGCTCACTCTGATTATCAGTAGTTTTTCTGAGTGTTTCTTCACCTGTTTGGAGTTCGTCAGGTACAGTTTGGCAGCCAGGTTGATAATCTGCAATTTGACGATGTCCTCCTCATTGTTGAAGGTTTTGGCCATCTTTCTAAGCACATCCGGGGCAATTTTGGGAACATGTTCACAGTACTCTCCGATCAACCACAGAATGCTCGCTCGGGCCATCGGTACCTGACATACAAGACAAACAATCAGAACCAGAGTGCTCTGAGAGTTAGAACTGGACAAGAGTATGAGTAAGTGTGTGGTCTGGATTAGAACAGGGTACCTGGATGTTGTCGATGAGTTTGGCCATGTGTTTGATGATGTCACTGTGCTGCTCAGGCTGCATCTGCAGAAGTTTCTTGATCACAACCACCGATTCAGCTACAACTAATTCTAAACACACACACACACCAATGCAATATAAGATTGTGTCCTGTGTATAAATCCCCAAACTTTGTAAAGCACACACACACACACACACACACACACACACACACTTGCTCTCACCATCTCTGTTGGAAAGCAGCTGTACAAGACCATTCAGACAGGTGTCTCTGACCTCACCGATGTTTGTGGCACAGCGACCAATGGCCTGAATGCTGGCCGCTACAAAGTCCTTATCCATACTCTTAATATACGTCTAGAACACAAACAGAGAAATATATCCTCATTCAAAATCTTAATACATATCTAGAAGACAAAAAGTGAAGTATATCCAAGTCATACTCCTAAATTATGTCTACAATACAAAGTATCCATTCTATTAACCCTTATATTGTGTTCCATGTATTTTTTTATCACAGCTGACCGATTCGCTTTTTTTTTTTTTTCCTGAAAACTATTTTATTTTCACACAGTTGAAATACAATTCCATGACTTTGTTCACACAGGGCATCTGAAGACACATTTTTTTTTATAGATAATTTTCATAAAATGTTACTAGTTTTATTTAACTTTGTTGCACTTATTCCCAGTCAAAAAAAGACCAGCCATTGGAAATGAATGGATTAGACTACAATATACAGAAATATTAAGCGTTCAGAAGCATCCCAATCCTTTAGATGAACATATATGTGGATGTGTGTTTGCACACATAAAGTCATCGGGCGCACGCACACACAACACACACACGTGTTGAGCGCCCCTTTGTGAATTGTCTTTCCATGTACCCTCTTTGAGGAATATCTCAAGATCTACTTATCATATTATGTTGTGTTTGGTCTCGTTTGAATCTGTATAGTCTGCTGTAAATTATGATATGTCATTGTCTATGTTAAATGCATGTTTCAGGAAGTAATAAGGAAAAATGTGACAAAAAGACACTCCTGTTTATTATATTTATGTGTGTCGGTGGGAATTTCATACTCTGATACTCACCTCTGAGTGAAATATATTTGCTCATTGCATTTTACTAATTGAGTCCTTTCCAACGCTATATCATCTTTTTTATGGTTTTACCAACTCTGAATCTAATTGCTGTGATAACAAATTAGCAAATTATGAGAAAAATTCTAATTTGTCAGCAAATTCAAAAGCATTATTAAGGATTGGCAGGATCAGCTATATGCATTGTTGTCACGTTCCTCTGTTGTCTACCCTGTGTTCTGTGTCTCACTATTCACGTTCATGTCATGTTTCCTTGTCTGCTCCGTGTTTTCCATTTCACCCGTCACCGTTCACGCTCCATGTCACGTTTTCCTTGTTGTCCGCCCCGTGTTTCACTGTCCTTGTCTAAAACTACATTTCCCACAATTCTCGGCCTCCCTCACTGCCTGCACTCATCATGGTTCTCACCTGTGTCTAATCCAGTCATCACTCCCTGTGTATTTAAGCCCTGCTTTTTGTTCACTCCCGGTCGATTGTTGAATGTTCATGTCTGGTTTCCTGTGGTGCATTTGCCCTTGTTTCTTGCCCTTCATGTTCATTCTTCCCGCTGTGTGTTCGTTGGTATTTAGTTAAGTTTTTCCCATCGTGGACTGTTCTTTTGTTCTTGTATTTGTTTGTTTTGCTAGTTTGTTAAATAAAACCTGCTTTTGGATCCGCAACCCCTGTCTGCCTTCTCCTGCTTCCCGCATTCGTTACAATTGTAAAGTTCAGATTCTAAGATTTAAAATGACACCTATATTGTTTAGATCAAGCAAGTGGTTATTAATTCATTACATAATTATTATAATTTTTTCCCACAGGAAGTGCCTCCCACTGGTCCGGTATGAGCTCAGTTAAATTAATCCATGGAACAATATATATATTTTTTATATTTAAAAAAAAAAGAAGTATAAAACCTGTCATAATTACAAAAAAATAAGTTAACAAAAATATCTAATGCAATATCTTGGAATAATATATGCAGTATGTGAGATTTATTAACAATCATAATGGGCTGGTCATTTCTGACCGAAAGCGCAAAAGGTGTTAGCACAAACAAGCACAACACAAGGGTAATACATATCTAATGGCAAGTAAACACACCACAAGAAAAACGCATGTAAAATGGTACCTGAAATTCTCTCAGGATGGTGGAGATGTTCGTCTCATTAGCCAAATTAGTCAAAACTTCCAGCTATGTTCATAAAATAGAACAAATCAACAATCCAACTTTAAAAATCAACCAAGTTTACTTTCAAGTAATAGTATAAGATTACAAAAGGTACACACAGAGTTTCACAAAAAAAGATAAAAATAAATAAATAATTTGGTTTGAAAGCCAAATGCGACTTGATGGTTCACCTTCAGTATTTTGATCTGTGTGGGGTCTGTGGAACGGATATAAAAACTCTTCAGATACGGCTCAAACATTCCCTAAAAGAGCAGAACACAGCCTACTCAAACACCACAGCTGTATGTTTACGGTACTGTATCTCCCAAGGACAAATTGAAATGTTAGAATTATGACATAATCTATTATGAAATGTATTCGACAATATGAATCACTCACTCGTCTCTTGATGCTCATCGTGGCAACATTTTGAAGCACGACATACTGCACTTCACTACAGAGACACAGAACACACGCCAAAGTCACAGACATTTGAAAATAGTAAAAATGCATCACAGTCCATTTGTGAGATCCAGTGTGTATGCTCTAGGAAACAATGTTTATGGCTGAAAATAGGTAAATATTTTATAAGGTAATTTTCTTAATGTGGGTGTGGAAAGAGGCTAAATGAAATGAAGGATCTGATTAATGAAAGATGTTTACAATCTGAGCTTCTAATGCAGCTAATGCCAAAATCTCCCGGAAATCAGCAGATTCATCATCTAATGCCTTTTGATGTCATCACCCAATGCACAGCTTAAGGCCACCAAATAGAAGACTTCAAGATGTGTCACAGGTTTGGAGTAACTCGAAGGAAAACCATCATCAATGACATAAAGCTTTACTAAGCACAGCCATGTTTGTTTCAGAGATTGTGTTAATGTGTTCTACTTGTGTGTATTTACTTTGAATCAGTAAGTGATTAATTACTAACCTGTGGCTGCGCATTAACCTGACCAAAGCCTTAGCAATAACGCCCACCTCTGCCTTAGGAGCCAAATGAAAGTAAAGCTGAGCTACTGCCATCACCACCTACAGAAACAGAAAACAATGACATTTTTTTTGTAAACAGAAATAAAAATAACAGAAAGTAGAAAAACTGAAATAAAAACAAAATGAAAGAAATAAAAAATAACCTAATAATTGGAAAAGCTGAAACTAAAAAAAAATATGTATGGCTCCAAAACTAAACAAAACAAATACTGAATATCCACTTTATATTAGGAGTCTTTACCTACTATGTACTTGAGCATTTGATACAATGTACTTATTATGTACATTTGTGTTGTTGCATTGCACTTACATTTAACACATCTGAAGTTACACTGTAATCCATACCCCTAACTTAAACCATTAACCTACCCATACCTCAACCTCAGTAGCAGCAAATGTGAATCTTGTGAGAATTTTGCAGAACAACATGCAGTTCCACAATAAATACATTGTATTGTACACTCACTGAGCACTTTATTATACACCTGTGCACCTACTTATTCATGCAATTATCTAATCAGCCAATCGTGTGGCAGCATTGCAATGCATAAAATCATGCAGATATGGGTCAAGAGCTTCAGTTGATGTTCACATCAACCATCAGAATGGGGGGACAAATGTGATCTCAGTGATTTCGACCGTGGCATGATTGTAGGTGCCAGACAGGCTGGTTTGAGTATTTCTGTAACTGCTGGGATTTTCACATACAACAGTCTCTAGAGTTTACTCAGAATGGTGCCAAAAAAATCCAGTGAGCAGCAGTTCTGTGGATGGAAACACCTTGATGATTAGAGGTCATCAGAGAATGGCCAGACTGGTTTGAGCTGACAGAAAGGCTTCGGTAACTCAGATAACCACTCTGTACAATTGTAGTGAGCAGAATAGCGTCTCAGAATGCACAACATGTCGAACCATGAGACAGATGGGCTACAACAGCAGAAGACCACATCGGCATTTAGTGTTCCTAATAAAGTGCTCAGTGAGTGTATGTATTTTATGTTAGTATATAGTAGTTAAAGACACCTGAAATAAAGTGGGACCGAAATTAATTATAATTTTTTTCCATATTTTATTATGTGAAAAATTAGCTATAAATATAAATAAGTGTCTGATAAGAATAATACTAATTATATGAATAATAACTACATAATTTATATAAATACAAATAATCATCATTGTAGCAGTAGATTGTGTGTGTGTGTGACTTACAGCAGCATTGCGACTCTGCAGCAGTGGTTTGGTATTTCTCAGCAGGAGTCTGTGATCAGGGTCCATCACATACGGCTTCCTCTTAGCTAAAACAGATGCCTCAACCTTCTTATCTTCATCCTCCTCATCATCAGATGCATAGAACGACTTCTCACCACTCTCCTCTAACAGAGACTCCTACATGCACACACACAAACACACACACACACACACACACACACACACACACACACACACACACACACACACACACACACACACACACACGTGTTACTAGCGTAAACAAAAACTCAAAAGAAAACTAAACATTTTTGTAAACTAAATAAAAAAATACAATAAAAACGGGCACACATTATCTTTTGTTTCAGTTTTTCATATACAGAATATGGTATTATACAATTTGAAACCTCTTTCGATAAACATTAATTATTATTATTTTGTTTTATTCTCCCCTATTTGGAATGCCCAATTCCCAATATGCTCTAATTCCTTATGGTGGTGTAGGGAGAATCTCAGTTGCCTCCACGCTTGGCACCATCAATCCGCGCATCTTATCATGTGGCTTGTTGATCGCGTTCCTGCGGAGACATAGCACGTGTGGAGGCTCACGCTATCACCACGCACCCCACCGAGAGCGAACCACATTATAGTGACCACGAGGAGGATACCCCATGTGACTCTACCCTCCCTAGCAACTGGGCCAATTTGGTTGCTTAGGAGACCTGGCTGGAGTCATTTAGCAGGCCCTGGGATTTGAACACGTGAACTCCAGGGGTGGCAGTCAGCGTCTTTACTCGCTGAGCTACCCAGGCCCCCAACATTAATTATTTTTAGAAATCAGTATGAACAGAATAAACAGTTGTCATATCAGGTGAATGTGTTTACTGCTATAACTAGCACAATATATACAATTAATGCCAAGAAACATTTCTGAATAAATAAGCCCTTCATGCTAATACTAAAACTAAATCTAAATGTACTTGTACAAAACTGGAACTAGAAAAATCAGAGAGTGAAAAGTATCAAAAACTAGACTAAACTGAATGGTGAGATAAACAGATGGGTGATACTCACGTTAATGTTGGGGTTGAGAAACTGTGTTCTGGCGTAGCGTGTTAGCATGTTAATGATGACCACCTGTCCCCATTCCTCCACATCGATCAGCAGGTTACACAACTTACGATAGTTCTTATGGATCAGATCAATGCGGTCCGGACATACCTCCTCAAACGCCATCACCACACTGCCTGCTACCAGCTACAACACACACACACACACACACACACACACACACACACACACACACACACACACACACACACGCTACATGTAACAGCACTTGATTTATATCTAATAACATAGAGAAACAATTTGATAACTTACCGTGGTTTTATCCGCCAATAGCTTCTCTATAACTTCGATTAACTGATCTTTTTGTTCTGGGTCCAGACTGTATACAGAGAGAGAGAAAAGTGTTGAAGAGGCTACTTTGAAACTTGAATATTAGGAGTACCTTACCAAACAACAAGATTTCATATAAAGCTTTTCCAAACAGTAGTTAAACTACAATCAAACTATGCTTTTGAAAAAGTAGTTAATAGTTATACTACAGGTTACTTACAAAAAGTAGCGGTAAGACATTACAATAATGTTCCATTTGTTAACATTAGTAAACAGTAAATGAATCAGTGAATCAGTTTTTGATAAGCACCTCAGCTCACCTGTTTACAAAACAATGTGACTTTAAAAAACAACGATGTAAGTTTTCGTTACTCTACTCTAGGAAAATAGCTTATCACAAAAGCTACACTGTTTCTGTTTGCATGTAAAATTTTAAATTAGTTTTACTTTTAGCTAGTTCAAGAAGGCCTATTTACAAATTAGTTTGCATAAAAACTGATTACGAAACGTTTTTATTCTGCTAAGGTTTTCATTTGGTGATATTGCATTACATTGCATTATATATGTCATGTTGCACTGCGTGTCTGCTCATGCTGAGCCTTGTTGAACTGACCGTGAGAAAAAGAGCAGCACCTTTATTACAAAAAACAGTACAGGCTAATTAAGTCTGTGAAATCATAAAATAAAATTGTACAAGTTCAGGTAGAATCCTATCAGTATCCCATATATTCCAAAGCGTAATAGTACTATAAGCGCAGGCTTTGTTTATTTAAGGTGCTTTAGTTCTTTCAGGAAAAAAAGTTTGGCTTTGTCTATTTTATAAATGTGTCTAAAAAAATGATAAATCTGCAACCCTGTTTGAGCTGAGATAGATTACTTGTTATTTCTAGGCAGTACCTGTGGAGTTTGGGAATGGCATGAGCTGCGGTCTTGCGGACGTATGGAGACATGTCAGACGCTGCTTCTTTGATAGCTAACATCATGATGGGTACAATAATGGTCACTCTGATGCTGGAAAGAACACGCAGGGCACTCGCACGGATCAACTGGTTTGGATCCTGGTTCAGAGGTCACAATGGTGGGGAGAAGGAGAGAAAAACTGGATTCATTTGGACATTCAGTCACATTTGTACTAGATAAACTAAAGCTTTTGAGAATTAAAGGATGTGACACCCATTTCTCTCATATGAGCACTAGAGGGCAGATTCAAGCATTTTCCCCCAACACAGCAACACAGTAATATCTACCTATCAAACTGCAGTATGTAACTAGAGGACTTGTGCATCAAAAGTTATAGTGCAATTAAAATATTATGCTGTGTGTATTAGGACCTTCAATCCTCTTTGGAAAGTTGAGATGGACAACAAAGCAAGATCCTGCTGTTCTTCAGCGTACCGCACAAGATAAACATACACCAACTTCTTCACCTGAGAGAGAACATACACCTTTTTATCAGAGAACACACACAAATCCAATACACCAACCCCATAGTGGAGTGAATATAGCACTAATGATTTTCTGTGACTCATGATTAATGAGCTACACAGCCATTTCAAATTCTTACAAGATTAAAGTTTAATAATGCCCAGAAAAGATGACTTCCTGTGACTCTGAGCTGCTTCCTGTCTCAGTGATCATCCTGTTTAACACTCACCTCGATGTTCTTAGAGACAACGTTCTTCACCACCGCAGGGAAGAGATCGGATGCGTTTTTTCCTCTGGCAATCATCTGTGCAAACACACATGAACACAGGGCATCTTTATTCCAAAGGCCTGATAATTCCCTCTAAATATATATATATATATATATATATATATATATATATATATATATATATATATATATATATACACACACACTGTATATATATTACTTTTCCAAAAATTGTGTTCAGTTAAAATGTGTTAAATTCTTCTTTAATGGAAGAAAAACAAAATAATATGCACCAAAATGTTTCATGGACTTTAGTACCATCAAAAAATGGCGTGTTATTTCATATTTCATTGTTGAGCTTCGGCCATACAAAGACTGCAAATAACTTTTGTTAAAAGTCCCATCATAGGTAAACCATGGTACTGAATGATTAGCATGTTTAAATTCCTTAGCATTTAGACCTAGAAGGAATCTAAGGTACTTCAAAAGGATACCATAGTATTCTTGGTGCATGTCCAAAATATCATGGTATGATCATATTACCATGTTTATAAAACAAGGGTAAAGTCATCTTACTGTTTGATTAGAGCTGGGTATTGATACAGTTTTTGATTCGATCCGTTTCGATTCATATGGATATATTTCAGTTATAATATCCTCTTTGCTGATATATGAAATAAATTAATCTTGTAAAAAATAAAGCTAATCCTGTTAATTATACAGGGGCCCTCTAACAATGTACATTAAGAAAATATACATTTGACTAATTATAAAGTATTTAATTAGTTTTTTATCATTTTGGCCACATTTTGGCCTTTAAAATTTTAACAAATCCATGTAATCAATCAATAAATAATACATTGTATTTCATATATAATTTTTTGTAACATGTTTATCATTTAATTAGATAATTTGTACTATTTTCAAATATTTACACTGATTTGTTGATCACGTGCTAAAAGCGGTACTGTCTCTTTAAGAAAACCATTTAATGAGCGCATGGTAACAAGAGACTCGAATGGCTTTATCTCATCTGTGCTATGCCTGATTAGAATTTAAAAAATATATATATATATAGTTCTTTTGATCAACAAATGACTGTAGAGAACAGAATGTGTATTAAAAATCATTATTTAATTATTCAATGAAAAATCAGTTATGTGGATCTCGTCTTTGGACTCTAGTGGACATTACATGGAACTACTTTTACTCTTAACACGCAGTGAAAGGATCTCGCTGTGGAATAGTCCACCACTATACTTCACAATTTCTGCTGAGTGAAATATAAACATGTACCAGCCATTTGCCAAATATATATACTGTATATATTTTTAGCCACATAGCATGAAATTTGGTTGCAAATGCAAGTGATTTCCTCTTACAGTAGAGGGTTGCGCATAGAGTAAAAGTTTGATCTTGGGACTTAAGAATCGATATTGAGATTTTTTAAATGAACATCACGATGCATAAGAAAATCAGTATTTTTATTCACCCCTAGTTCCAATACTTTTTAGTGAAGTTAACATGTGGCAGCCAAAATTCAAACTCCACCTTTCAAAAATTCAAATGTAAACAAACCCAAACAAAGCTTTTAATGCACTTTAAGCATTTTTTTTTGTCTCTCTGTATCCTTTCTCAATTTTTTCTCTCTCTAAACATACTAGCAACTAGCCAGAATCCCCTAGCAACCAACATGCTTTCAATACCTAGCAATATGCTAGCAATGTAAAATATAAATGTCTATAGATGATGTAATATAAACATTTTCATCAGCAACATTTTGCTGATCTGTTTTGCCCTGTGGCACCCTATCTGCCCAAAACAGAATCCAAGATTAAAATGACTGTGTCCCAAATCATAGTACTGTATGTTGTAATGTTTCCCAGATGGTCTACAATTTCCAGTAGATTTTTCGAAGTGTGGATCCATGAACACTTTTTCAGCTAATATTGGTCACAATCCCTTGATCGATGGAAGAGAAGTTTGATTGTTGGTTTCAGAACTGCAATTGTCAAACCTAAAAAATCTACAAACATGGTGTGAGACCAACGGCGCTTCATGAGTTCTTATGGTGCATTAATGAGACCGTTAGTTGGAATTAAAGTAATTACGAGATTCTAACTTATAAAATGCATTCACGTCTTCTAATTCGGAGCTCGTTATAAGTTGTAAACTCTGAATTCTTCGAAAGCTCAGACTTGACAGTCATGTGAAAAGAGCCAATATGACAGCTGCCTCAACACATTTTACATTTTGCAACAACATATCAAGGTGAATTAATGTATTGATGTAGAGCTAATGTTTAATAACAAAGCCATTTTGGCGTTATGCACGTTGTAATAGAAACAAACAACTTCTGAGTCCCCAAGAAGTGAACGGCTCTAAGTAGAACCTCCAAGTTATTACAGTACAGTCCCATAATTACAGTAATTCCGACATGACATGAACGCAGCATTAATCTCGTGACTCTGCACAGTAGAGCAATGATTGATTTTCAATAAATACTTGATTAGATATTATTTTGTTTCTCACCAAACCTTATCATATGTCTTCAGAACAAGGCATGATTCACATTGAATAATTTATTAGACTTCTGAATTTTACTTTTGCATCCTTTTTTTATTTTTGTTTTTTATCCCCTTTTCTCCCAATTTGGAATGCCCTATTCCCACTACTTAGTAGGTCCTCACCTCAATCTGGGTGGCAGAGGACAAGTCTCAGTTGCCTCCACTTCTGAGACCATCAATCCGCACATCTTATCACGTGGCTTGTTGTGCATGACACCACAGACACCGCAAGTGGAGGCCCATGCTACTCTCTGCAACCCATGCAAAACTTACCACCCGCCACATTGAGAGCGAGAACCACTCTTTGCGACCACAAAGAGGTTACCCCAGAGGTTACCCAGCCTAGCAACTGGGCCAATTTGGTTGCTTAGGAGACATGACTGGAGTCACTCAGCACACCGTGGATTCAAACTCACGACTCCAGGGGTGGTAGTCAGTGTCAATACTCGCTGAGCTACCCAGGCCAACGTTTGCATCCTTTTGAAAGCTTGAAGAGGTGGTCACCATCCACCGCCATTGTATGACATCACTGAGCAGAATTTGTTTTCATAATTTCTCCCTTTCTGTACCGAAGAAGACAGTCACACTGGTTTAGAACAAAACAACTGTGAGTAAATAATGAATGAATATTCATTTTTGGGTGAACTATCCCTTTAAATACCAAGCAAGTTTAATGGTTGAATGGTTTTAAAAGAAACTACTTCATTCTCGCTGCTGGGCGAAGATGCTGATCAGCTCATTAAACTGTGAATGATCAGCTGCTCCATTTACATCATCATCTTAACTGCCTGCTTTTATGTTCATCAACTGTATTTGTATTGCTTATTGTGGATGCATTTGTGCATTTTTAACAGCTTTCTTTTTTAACTGTCAACACAACATAGATTAAAAATGGAATAATCACAAAAAGGAAATTAAGCAAATTTACACAATTGCCTTTTTGCTATTTATTGTATCATTGAAATAGGTCAGATTATTCACATTACTACATGCATCATATAAAAACATCAGCGGCTTTCCAAACGAAAGTCCCATGACCCTGGCAGATATTTAACGAGGAATAATGAATAAATGATAATAAAAATGAAATGAGAATCGTGTTTGTCATGATGACGGTAACAGAATGACAGGTCGTGTATAGTTACAGGATGCACGTAACTATGCGTCCAAAGGGTCTTTAGTTATAAGGTGCGATTTTATGACATGATAGTATTTCGCAAAACTTGCTACGCACTCACAAAATGAGTACGTGTTTTTAGGGCATAATAAAAGTAGGCATATTGGGACGTAGTACTGCTCTTTCAGCAGTTTGGGTTTGGATCTGAAGGAAAAATCTCCCTGCTGTTGGTTCCACCTGCTCCTCGTGTGAATGGAAACAGTATCAGGTGGCTGTTTGTGGGTTCTGAGCTCTGGGTGATAAATATTTCAGCTCTGATCTGATCCTCCACAATACAGAGACACTAATCCCACTCATGAATATTAAACACATCACATTCCTGTCCTATTTCCAAACTGCTCTCTAAAATCGCTCCCCTCGCTGTAAAAACAGGACGCATGCAAAGGCTATACACCAACGAACGCCAAGACTTCAGTCATAAAACAAACAGTGACAGTGACATTTACTGCCCTGTGAACTCAGAGAAACCAGTTTAATTGAATTACTGCCATCTGCCTGTTTATCAAGTCTGATAATTACAAATCTCTTTAGTAAATAATCATTAGTGGTGTGCTCTAAGGCAAGAATCACTGTTACTATTGTTCTTACATAGTGTTAGCGGTTTGTTCAAATCTTTAACCATAAGTATTACATTTTGGTGAACAAATCGTCTCGCACATTTGTGCCACAGACGTGAATGATACCTCAAATCATGCGGTTTGTTGAGGAGAGATACTAAGCTCAAACTTGACTAAGCGAACACAATTGGGTGTTTCTTCAACTTCAGGTTGATTTTTAATTAAACAAACACAATTTAACTTGAATCTTTTTGTTATAAAAACTCTCATTATAACAAAATGTGTAAAACTTTAACCATGCTTCCTTCAATTATTTTTGTTCAAAAGCCTTTTTTGTACAGATTTGACAGTTTGTTGTTTTTTTTAGCTTTGTTCCAGACCCAGACTTTCAATAATAAATGATGCACCGATATGACGGTCATATCCGTATATGGCGTTTGTATGCATTAACATGAGAACGAAAGAGAATAAAAATGCAATATTATATGTTCTTAAGAGTGCCAATTCTTCTACATATTGTGGCTATTATGATTTCTGGAGAGTTTTCACAAAGTGTGTTACAAATTAATTATAAGCAAGCCATCGGTTTTTCATATTGCCGTTTTCATGCTTACTACCGATATGCTGATAGTTTTAATTTGGTCAATAATTGGCTGATAAATATAGGCAGCCAATACATCAGTGCATCGCTAATAATAAACTAGAAGAAGTCAAATTTGACATAAATCTCCTCTGATGCATGTACAAAAAATGTTGGACATTTTGTTAAAAAGTTTGAAAGAAATTGTGAGATAGTGAAAAATGTTTTGGCTAATCTTTACTTTCTAGTCCAGAGTGCTAAAAGTGCCTGTAGATTTTAACCGAGCCAAATGTAGAACCAGAATATCATAGAAATTTTGGGTGGGCTCTTTTGACTTGGGCTAGTAAGCAACCTCCAAGAAACATCTTGGCAACCACCCACAACTCGCTAGCATCGTAGTGGCAAGAATTGCATGGGCAGGGTTGGGAATGTTACTTTTAAAACATATTCCGCTACAGAATACACGCTATAAAATGTCATTTGTATTTTTTTGTCATTTTTACAGGAGAACCGTATTTAAAGTTTTTTTTGCAATTCATCTTTGCCCTTATTTCAAACGTCTTACTAGAGAAAAAAGTTTTGTTCTAATGTGAGTTTTCTTCACAGAATATGAAGAAATATAAATTATATTTTCATCATTATAAATTATAACAGATGCAAGTAAAGGCAAGAAACAGCATTTTAGCTTAGCATAAAGCTAAATGTTCACATGAGAATTTACACACATTTAACTATTTGCTTCTCCAAACTTAATAATCCCACAGAGTGAACACAACGGCATGGAGATGGATGGCTGGAGAGTGCCCACTTGCTACAACAAACTACAATAAAAGGCAAAGTAATCTCGTCAGTAATCAAAATACTTTTTGAATGTAACTGTATTCTGATTGCCAATGATTTCAATTGTAACTGTAGTGGAACACAGTTACTATTATTTCGTATTTTAATTACATAATCCCGTTACATGCATTCCGGAATACATTATCCCTAATAGTGATGTCGAAAGTACCAGTACTTCAGTACCAGTTCGATACTAAAATAAAAAAAATAAAAAATGAAAGGTAACAGTGTTTCTGCAATACCAGTACTGCTGTTAAAAAAAGGTTTTGCAACAAAAATAAAATTACATGTTGAAGTTTCTTTAAAAGTTAAAAAAATTAATTGAATTTCCGAATAATAATAATAATAAAAAGGAAAACATGATTTGGGAAACAATAAAAACATATTTCAGTAGGGCGCTACTTAAAAACATTTAAGCAATACATCCTTGATTGAGAAACACTAAAAAGACATGCATTTTATTTTACTTTATGACACAGAAATGTAAATGTAACAAGGTGGAGGGCGGGGCCAGGTCATGATTTTACACACCCGGTCCCTTATCAGGCTAATTAAGCCTCCGAGAGGGATAAAGGCCGACTGCGGATGGTGGTGCGGGAGAGAGAGAATGTTTACGGGCAGCTGACCATCATGTGTTTATGTTTGTGTCTTTTGGTTTTGGTTTTACATAAAAATATTATTTATATTGTCAAGCCGGTTCTCGCCACCTCCTTTCCATTAATCCCTTTACAGTAACTTTTTAAATAGGCTAAATGGATGTGTTCAATAGTACATCATCATATTTTTGCTGTGGTATCAAAGCTAGTATCGAGAACTGTGAAATTTCACCAGTCGGAACCACTATATTATTGCACTGGCAATATCCTAAAGCTCCTTAGCAACAGCATAGCTACACACTTGTTTTCTGACTAAGTTTTCTGTGTGTGCTTGGGGTTAATTTGTAAGCAGTTTGATTTAGTGATGTCTGACCACTGCGGTTTTGTGATTCGGTTCTCTGCTTGTGTTCCATCATTACAGCTATAAAACTAAACGTGATATCTCTTAAGAGCTGCAGGGACATTAATATACAACTGGTCTATGAGAACCGAGCTCAGATTCCCAGCCCAGCTGTGCATCAAACATGATGTTCACTCAATTAACTACAAATCAAACCAGACATCTAGCTGGACCGCAAAAGCAGGCGCCCAACAGAGATTCTGCTGAACCCTGATGCCAATGGTTTAGTGCACATATATACTCTTCCTCCAAAACAAATCTCTCCTAAAGACGGGTTCACACTGTATGCAAACAGTATGCATTATTTCAACAGTGGAATTAGTAGGAGTAGTCCAAACGTAGGAGAAAAAGACAGTAAAACTCACTGCTACTATCCGTTTCATGGCCTCCAGCTTCAGCGAGTCTTTGTTACTGTCCAGCATCTCCTTCAGGTCATCATGTCTGAGGAAAAAGTAAGAAAAACAGAACTTTCATCAATCGTTCCTGCTCTCAATTTTATTTATTTGAAATCTAAGAAAGGTGTCCTTTCTAGGACAGACTGATAGAGGAACTCAAGCACTGGAGAGAATTATTCATAGAGACTCATCTGGACTCTTGAAGAGCCCTGCAGATTAGAGGTCTGTAAGGCCTTAAAATGAAACCCGAACCCGACCTTTACCCCAGACTGTGTGGCCCGATCCTTCCCGGCCTGAACGATACCGTCAGATTTTAAGCCCGAACCCGACCCAAACCTAAAATTGCTTACTATCTAATTTCTTCTCCTAGCAAGTACTATTGCAATAGGCTGTATTTTATGGAAGTATATAGACAACATTCGTAATGGTACTGAAAGAGTAAACAAACACAGTTTTAACAAGGTATGGCAGCAACTTAGTACACTAGAGCAGAAGGGGGAAAAAGCATCGCTTTACCGTTTATTTGCTGAAGCTTCACCTGGTGCAGAACAATCTGGAATAATATGAAACACTGCAACAGTCTAAGCAGCATGAACTTGTTCAGAATGTTGAATCTTTGTGACAACTGTGCTGAAAACAATCTAGACCCAGCGCAAAGAATAAAACACATTCGGTGTGAACGGCTCCTAACTCATCCGTTCAAACATGTCTGTGAGTGAGTGCGCATGTGCGAAACAAGTTCGGTAAGCCTGATTATTTTTTCAAGAATTACAAACTACTTTGATTACAAAACTGACTCTTTTCTTTCTTAAATAGTCTCATGTTTTTCCTGAGAAAAGACCCCAGTAATCTCTAGAGTATTAGGAAAGAGAGTTAAAGCCATAACCCCACTGTCCGACTCTCTGAACTCTCCCTATTGATCATACAGGCTGGGCTCAAATAAAGAGTTTGACATCTGTTCAAACACATACAGTGGTAAGAAAAAGTATTTGAACCCTTTGGAATTACCTGCATTCATGTATAATATTAATGAATATTAATGAACCAAACAGAGCGCATGTTACACCACTCAAGTATCAAATTCAAGGCTCTGATACTGGCATACAGAAGTCACTGGGTCTGCTCCAGCATTAGGGGTGTGCGATATTGACAAAAAAAAATTATATCTCAATATTTTCTGGGATTTTGCCAGATTGAAGGAAATGAGGTCTTTATTATTTAAAACTGAAGCATTCAAGTAAGAACAATACAAAACACTGCTCTGCTGTAAGGTGAACTGTGCAGCATACAAGCAAGAAGCAAAAATATGACATTGTAATAAAAGTCACCAAATGCAAACGTCTTTCAAACACAGTACAAGAAAAAAATAAATTATTGCATTTGTAAACAAATTACACCCTTATGTAAAATGTTGCATAAAGTTAAAGATGCAAAAAAAAAAAAAAAAAAAGCCCAGGCAGTGTGTATCTTGGGTCTAAAGTCTTCAAAAGTTGTTTAAAACCATCTCTCTCAACCGCTTGAATTGGCACCTTTTGCAATGTAATTGGTGACAGCGTTTGTTTCTTCACTAATTTTTAACTTCTGTCATACATACCGCAATCTAATGTGCAAAATCACGATCTGAATGTGCATGTGCAGTAGTACATACTAATTAATACAGCACGCAGTGAATTCGTGGACATTTTGATTGGTTTTTGAAAATGAGTGACATGTAATGTGATTTTGCATATCGTTAAAACAACAATTGCGATATATATTGCTGTAGAGCAGAGGAGGGTGGGGTCAGGCTGGAACAACGCACGTCCGGTCCCCAATCAGCCTGATGGGGGCGTGCAATGATAAAGGTGGCCGGTGACAACAGTTCGAGAGAGAGAGAGAATTACAGGCAGCTGCCCCATGTGTGTTTGTGTGTGTGTCTTTTTATTTAATTAAATGTTATTTATATTGTCAAGCTAGTTCTAAGCCAGAAGCTAATTGGCTAATTGCCTAAAGGATTGACATAATTTTCTGGAAGTTTCCAGAATATAGACAATTAAAAACAATCTGTCTGTAAACAATTGTAGGAAAAATGACTTATGTCATCCACAAAGTAGATTGCCAAAACTATAGTTTGCTAATATTACATTTATGAAGTTATTTTAATGACTTCAACCTAAGTGTATGTAAACTTCTGATTTCAACTGTGTGTATATATATATATATATGACCTACTTGTTAAAACACTACACGTTGTTCTGCTGCTGTATATGTGGTGTGTCTGCAGACTCCATTCACCCATTGCACACGATAACTACATAAGTAGTTAATCCGGCAGTCCGTGACTTGGTTGTAAATGTGTTCCATTAGGAGAAACACTATAGACTCCTATACAAGACCACTGTATTTATGTCAGTTGTTGGGCTCATTGTAATTACCATAACCAACAGCTTTCTCTTGAAACTCGTCAGTCAATCATTGTTTTGAGGAATGAAGGCTATACAATGCTTGAAATTGCCAGAAAACTGAAGATTTCATACAAAAGGTATACACTAGAGTCTTCAAAGACAAAGGACAACTGTCTCTAACAAGGACAGAAAGAGATGTGGAAGACCAGTTGTACAACTAAACAAACATTGCAAAGAAAAAGACACTTTTGAAACAGAAAAACAAAAAGAAAAGGTTAGAGATTGGCTTTTGTAGGATCAGCTAAACTGTAAAGTGCGTGAGAAGTGCCCGACAAGACAGCCACATCTATGGCAAGTGCTACAGGAAGTGTGGGGTGAAAGGTCACCTGAGTAACTGGACAAACTGACAGCTAGAATGACAAGGATCTGTAAAGCTATCATTGCTGCACGTGGAGGATTTTTGGATAAGAACGCTTTGAAATAGTTTAAGAAGTTCTGAAAAAAATATTCAAATTGTAATAGTAATTTTTCACGTTATTAATGTCCTGACTATACATTGCGATCAGTAGAATGCCACTTTGGTGAATAAAAGTACCAATTTCTTTCCATAAGAACAAAATCTATACATTATTCCAAACAAGTGTATATTGTAACAAAACCAATAATAATACATTTGCCATTTCCTTGTTTACAGTTATAAAACTTTGTGGAATGATTTCAATGTGTATCAGTACGTTTTGAAAATGTCCAGCACATTTTAACAATACCACGATAATACTGATAACCATGATAATTTTGGGCACTATAATCGTGATATGAAATTTTCATACTGCTTCATCTCTAGTCAGGAGTTGGTAAACCTGCCATTCAATTAATGAAACAAGATTGGAGGTGTGGGCTAGAGCTACTTTGACTTATAAAAAGCACTCAAACATTTTGAGTTTGCTATTCACAAGAAGCATTTGGTGACATGGACCATGCCTCGCAAAAAAGAGATCTGTGAGCAAGAACTGTTGCTCTGCACTTAGCAGGAAAGGGTTACAAAGTTATCTCGAAGAGCTTAGATATTCATCTGTCCACAGTTAGAAAAACAGTGTATAAATGGAGATGATTTAATACTGTGGCTACTGTCCCTAGAAGTGGCTGTCAAGCCAAGATGAAAGGGCACACCGCAGAAAGCTCAATGAGGTAAAAGAAGAACCCTACCTAGAGTGGTGGTGGCGTAGTGGCTAAAGCACAGGACTGTTAATCAGAAGGTTGTTGGTTCGAACCCTACTGCCACCACCATTGTGCCCTTGAGTAAGGCACTTAACTCCAGGTTTTTCGGGGGGATTGTCCCTGAAATAATTGCACTGTAAGTCTCCTTGGATAAAAGTGTCTGCCAAATGCATAAATGTAAAAAATTTAATAAGTCTATACGAAAAACATTAAACAGGCATGGTGTCCTAACATGCCACATAAGAATATGGCTGAGCTGAAGCAGAGCTGAAGAAGAAAGGTCTAAAATTCCTTCTAAATGTTGTGCAGGTCTAATCCGCATCTACTGGAAACGCTTAGTTTAGGTTATTGCTGCAGTTATAAACCAGTTATTAAATACAAGAGTTCACTTACTTTTACTTGCCACTGTACTGTATACTTGTACACACAAAAATACTAACAGATCACAAATGAATGAAAAAAAATATAGTATTAAATCCCAGACCAGTCCATAGTCTGTACATACTGTATATTCCTATATAACAACAAAACAGCTTTGAGTTTGAATTTGTTTTTCATAAAGCCTGCTTCTACGCTGATGGTTACAATTATAAATTATAATATTCAAAAACACAGAAGTAGATGTTCCCAAATCAGATAACAATATCCTTAATTTGTGTTAATCTTTTTCATTACTGGATTTAAAGACTGCATGCAATCAAACTTGGAGTTTTGTGGCCTTAAGTCCATGTCTTTTATCTTTGATGTCATCTATGTGCTATTGTACTATAGTAAGTTGACTAAAGAATCTTGAAGCAGGTGTTTGCATACAGACCAAAAATATTGCTGACTCATCCTGCAAAATGAAATGTTTGTCCAATCAAATTTTCTCTAGAATGAGAGTGGCCCTCCCTCTAATACCACCTGCCATCAACTTCAACATTCGGTTCTGGAAGAAAAAAAAAAACATTCATTTTGTCCATAGACTAATTGATTTTTAACAATAACTTATAAACCTTGGGGCCTGGGTAGCTCAGTCAGTAAAGATGCTGACTACCACCCTTGGAGTCACAAGTTCGAATGCTAAGCGACTCCAGTCAGGTCTCCTAAGCAACCAAATTGGCCCGGTTGCTAGGGAGGGTAGCGTCACATGGGGTAACCTCCTCGTGGTCGCTATAATGTGGTTCTTGCTCTCGGTTGGGCGCATAGTGAGTTGTGCGTGGATGCTGCAGAGAATTGCGTGAAGCCTCCACACTAGGGTTTGGTACCGTACCTATATGACCGGTATGTACCAGTTATTTATTAGCAGTAACCCTGAAGTCAGGTAAAGCAATGTATAGTGGTTTCAGGTAATGTACTGGTGAAGTAACAACTCTGAAACAAAATCACTTCGTAATACACTCACCTAAAGGATTATTAGGAACCCCACACTAATACTGTGTTTGACCCCCTTTCGCCTTCAGAACTGCCATTAATTCTATGTGGCATTGATTCAACAAGGTGCTGAAAGCATTCTTTAGAAATGTTGGCCCATATTGATAGGATAGCATCTTGCAGTTGATGGAGATTTGAGGGATGCACATCCAGGGCACGAAGCTCCCGTTCCACCACATCCCAAAGATGCTCTATTGGGTTGAGATCTGGTGACTGTGGGGGCCATTTTAGTACAGTGAACTCATTGTCATGTTCAAGAAACCAATTTGAAATGATTCGAGCTTTGTGACATGGTGCATTATCCTGCTGGAAGTAGCCATCAGAGGATGGGTACATGGTGGCCATAAAGGGATGGACATGGTCAGAAACAATGATAACTTAATTGATAATCACATTACTAATTACTTTACTTTTAAGTTTCTTTCTACAACACAATGTTCACAATTTTTTTTCACTCAAATTAAAAATGTATATTTTCTCCTTGTTCATTGTTGCATGCCCTTCAGCTGTCAGAAAAATGCAGATGAACAGATGGCCATATGAACTCACATTTTAATTGTATTTCACATAAATATTGTTTTTTCTAGAAATATTTGTAGCCCAAGTAACGTACTTAAAAGTAATTAATTTAAATCAGTAAATGTAATCTGATTACATGCATTAACATGTAATGTTTTACACTACCTTTTTTGCCTAAAAGTAATTAGATTAAAGTAACTAATTACTTTGTAATCCAGTTACACACAACACTCTCTATCACGCACACACTGGGTCTCTCTCGCGCAGTTTTGGATTTCACGCAAAGCATCTTCTGGTGATGCGAAGAGATACGGCTGCTTGCATGTGGGTGAAGTCTCAATTCTCAGTACAGTAAATCCTCTCCTGTGTTTATTATGCCAGGGACATGCATCGCAAGTATTGAATAAGCGTGCACTGCTCTACACAGTCATTTACTGTGCTAGGATATGCAGTTAAGTCGACAGTGTACCTCCTATATATGCCAATTTTAGCCACAGGAAGTGGGGGAAAACATTAGCGAAGTTTCAAGAAGTTGAAAATCTATATATATATATATTTATTCTTTTACACACGTTAAACTGTCAATTATTAATCCCAGAAATTAAAGTGTTACATTTCCCAGCCCTACTTTAAAATCGATATTGTTTTAGTTTTCCATCTTTTTTAATTTGATTGTTATTCTCAATGCTTCTTGGGATTGTAGTCCCGTACCTTTGTCTTTTTGTCCGATTTTGAAATGCTTTAGCTTCAAATAAACGTTTGTAATGTTGTGATTCACCTCAGCGCTAATTAGTTTGGTATGCATTTTTAATTAAATCTATATGGGGGGAAAAATGCTTCCTAGGACAGCTAAAAACCTGGACGGGCACTGTTGTGGTATATTGCAATAATTACGGTTTAAGGCAGTGACATATACTAATAGTTTTGGCTATTTAAAAAAAAAAAAGGAGGAGCATTCAACATGTCACAATGGGTTAGGACGACTGCGGCCAATCAGATTAAGTCTGACCTGACTGAAACCCCTCCATTAAAGCGGAGCATGTTTAACTCAAAGCTATGGCACTGAAATATTTTGAACTGGCAGAGATAACACAATTCACTAATTAAAAACATTCCCCCAGTGGCAGTCACGGTGCTGTTGCTGGAATTAAATGACTATGATATCTCGCAACACACCCAGGTCCTGCTCTCTGGTTTCCACAGCAACAAAGACAGCAATAAAACGAGTGAATAGATTTGCTGCCACCGTCTCCCACCCTGCACAACTATCTATTGCTCACGAATAAAGATTCCCTCTGTGACTTTCATTAGCTGTGAGGTGCAGAGGGGGCCTTTGACAGTGAGAGAGGAGATTTAAGTAAACACTGTCAGACGTTAGTATGTATCAGTGAATTATCAGTGTGTGTGAGATTTAGATGCTTAAAAAGGATGATGAAAGAATTTTCATGCAAGGGTGAACTATCCCTTTAACACAGTGTGTCTGTGTAAGAAAGCGGGGGTGGTAATTTCTTCCATGCATCGATGAATATGTCTCCTGCTAGGAATGACACGTGTGTATGACCTGTCACGATGGAGTAGTTGAGGCTGTGCTATGATATTTAGGTAGTTGTTTGAGGCTGCAAACTGTCAGCTCTGGTTCCCTCACACACACACACACACACACACACGGGTGCTGGGTCGTGATCACAGCGATGTAAGAGGATGAACGAGGGTGATTCAGCAGACACGGTCAAAGCTATTATCTCCACAAAAAAGGGTTAGTTCACCCAAAAATGACAATTATGCCATCATACAGTATACTCACCCTCATCTCCAAACCTGAAAGCACCAAAAAGGACCATAAAAGTAGTACATATGACTCACGACAGATACATTTTTACATAATGGCTATGCTGGTTCACCAGCTAGACCAGCACTAAACTAGCCTGATCGGAGTTTTTTGTATTAAAATGCATTAAGATGTATTTTTGGTGATCATGTAGCAATCAGATAGCAATCCAGGTGTAAATGCACCCAAGACGCATTGTGATTGGATATCTGAAACCAAATTTGGTGGTGATCAGGGACAGTTTCAGACCACATTCAAATAAGGTGTAAATGCAATAGGCGTTTTCATAATTCGAATACAACTATGTAAGTAAGTAATTATATAAAGAGGTTGCGCTACACTCATCCATTGTTAAAGCACTGTGTTGTAGGTACCTGCCTTTTTCTGTTTATTCTGCCATTGCAATGTGAAGAACACAACAGAGAGACTGAACAATATAGAGACAACATTAGTGCTGGGCGATGGGATGATGTAAACGGATATAAAAGACTGATAACCAATAAATCAGCTGATAGTTTTACAAAATCGATTCATAGAATGTTACATTTTCTTAGTCGGCACAGACATAGAGGCCAAAATGAATAAAATCCCAGATGTAGTTAATTTTTCAACCAAAATCCCAAGATTGGGTGCATAACTTGAGACTTTTAACACTAAACAAGTCTGAAACACACCTAGGACTCTTATATTGAAATGATGGAGACTTGGCTCCATTACAATACTCTATTAAGCTTTTTATAGCCTATATATTATTATTATTATTATTATTATTCACAATATATGAAGTTGGAGACACGATGTATGTGCTGACAAAGGATGTCTCCATATAGTTGGATTTTTCTTTGCATGCCCTAACTTCAATTGAAAAAATGTATTATAAGAGGAACATGGAGAATAAAAACAAAACAATCGTCAACTATTAGTATAGATTTTTGTCAATAACTGATAGTTCCAAAAAGCAACTATCGGTACCGATTAATCGGTAAAACCGATTCATCTGTCTACCTCTAATTGCTTGTAACAAATACGCTATGGCTTAACAACTACATAAAAACAGAACATATATTATACATTACAATATTAAGGAACTGCAGCCTGTCGGGAAAAGATATTATGAAATATCAATAAAGCGAATATATGAGTGACAAAACATTGCAGTCTTTATGACCGAAGTTTTCTTTTGAAATTAAATTAAGGCATGCACAGGCTCCATTAAACAATTTTACAATTCGCTTAGGGAAATCACAGTTTAAGACACAAAGACGAAAGTGATTAAATCATAAAATAATACAAAAACATGTTTACCTTGAATAGAAAATTGAGCTTGAATTAATTTTCTTTAGGCAGCATTAACTGCATTAATGAAGTGCAATACAAACACAAATTCGATAAGAACACAATGGAAATTATTAGGCAGAATTACAGTAATTGGGGAAAAAAGGGAATATATTAGTCTTACACCTAATAGGAAAACTAGGTTTAATTTTCATTTAAGCACAGACTAACGGAAGTAAACAAACTGTTGAAGCCGTTTTATTTACATTTACATTTATGCATTTGGCAGACGCTTTAATCCAAATACAGAGCCCTTATTACAGGGACAATCCCCCCGGAGCAACCTGGAGTTAAGTGCCTTGCTCAAGGACACAATGGTGGTGGCTGTGGGGATCAAACCGACAACCGACAACCTTCTGCTTAACAGTTCAGTGCTTTGCTCAAGGACACAATGGTGGTGGCTGTGGGGATCAAACCGACAACCTTCTGCTTAACAGTTCAGTGCTTTAGCCCACTACCACCACCACCACTCTGAAGGTAGAAATTATGTGGATTGTGTTGAAATTTCTAGAGGTAATATTTTATTTATTTTTCAATTATTATTATTATGCATTAATATGTTTATATTAGAGCTGTCAGAATGTGATTCATTTAAAAGCTTTTAACTTGTTTTAAAGCTTTAATTTTTCTAAATCCCAATTAACGCATTTACCGTTAATACAGCATAAACACTTGTTGGAAGGGCGGAAACTTTGCAATGTGTCCACCTGGAGTCATCACACACACACACACACACACACACACACACACATACACAAAAGCACTTTGTGTCAGTGATTAAATGATGGGGAAAGTACCTCTTAATGCTGTTTGATTGTCTGCAAGCGCTTTTCATGTGGAGTTAAAAGTGGCGAATGACGAGGATCATAATAGCGGCTTCACGACTGCTATAGGAAAGCAGATAGCCACAGTCTACCAGCAGATAAATATTGTGGAGGATGAGAAATTAAAGCGATTTAATGTCCATTGCAATAAATATGCAACCTATGTGGGGACTAGTTCTTTCAAAAAGTCAAACTCCCACTTAGACTTTGGGAAATGTTTAATGTTACTTGAATTGGTGATATTTTAGTGCATTTTATATCTTTATACTGTGGAAGGCTTTGTTTGAAAAATGTTAGTAAAGCATAATATTGTTACAAATTGTTTTGTTTTCTTTCCGAAGATGGAAATAAATGCATTTTGGCAGGAAAAGATGTATATAGTATCAAATTTCAGTACTTTCAAAATTTGTGATTAATCGCTATTAACTACAACAGATTATGTGATTAATCGTGATTAAAAAGTTTAGTTGACTGACAGCACTAGTTTACATTTATAATTGTCTTTAAATCTTAATTTGTATTGGTAATTTTCCACCTGTTGTCATAGACGGATACTTGCGTGACGGCAAATGAGGACAATGGAGGAAGTTGGAGTCTGTAAATGTTTGGATTTGGGGAGGTGGTTATATACCCCTTTTTTGTGGGTACTACAAAACTTCGTTATTTTAATTGCTTTTTCATTTAGTTTGAAATGCTATTTAAGTTTAGAAATACCTTTGGTTTAAGTTTTCCATGTTTCAATAAATTAATATATTTTTTAACGGAAAATCAACTGGTGGGAGGGCAGTGGGGGCAGAGGAGTTGACGATGTAATCAGATATGAAAATATTGCCCTTTTTTTTTTTTGCATATCGCCCAGCCCTAGACAGTATGAGAGACTTTGAGCTCTACATTATTAATTCATAATTCAACACTCCACGGAGTCTCTTTCTATCACACACAAAAGCTGCACACAAACTCTAACACACTTTGTGTTCCACGGAATAAAGAAAGTCAAACAGGTTTGAAACATCATAAGGGTGAGTAAATGATGACAGAGTTTTCATTTTTGTTGTGAACTATCCCTTAAAATGAAACTCCATAGCATTGAAAGAGCAACCTCTGAACAAAATCAGACCGTGTGCATACACACATTCACATAGTTATGCATCACTTTGTGTGTGTGTGTGTGTGTGTGTGTCTGTATATATTAGCATACCGTAGGGGTTGTGCCTGAACACTGGTAAGCCCCTCCTCTAATGTGGATCGTTCCTCAGTCCACTCCCCTGTTCCTCCTCCTGATCTCAGATGTCGGAGTTCTTCAGGCTGGACAGCGTTGTACCAGTTTTGCGGGCTGTTGTCTGGACTCAGCACCGGACTGAGAGCTTCCTCCTGGCCCTGAACACTCCCCTGCACACTCTTCACAATGTTCACAGCGTTAACCGGGAGCTGGAGCAACTTCTGCATGGTAGTCATCCTTATATGCATCTATCCAGGAACTTTAATGGACCTAATATAAGCCCCTGGGGAATCCTAAAGTTTCAGATACCACGTGCACCCGTTGTAGATTCCTGAAGCAGATAAGACGATCCTTTAGGAGTGAAACACACACAAACACCTGTAGAATCCGTCTTAAGAGCAACAGTTGTCGAAAAATTCCCTAGTACAAGCACGTAAAAGCCACTACAGTGAATACTCAGGTCTAGATTTCAGCTGACAAACAGATCCTGTCCAGTTCTCTGAATGCAGTCACGGAGGCGTCAAGGTGTTTTGCGTCTTTATCATGAGGTGAAGAGACGAGAAGCGAGGTGGTTCTTTCTGATCTCCTCTTGCTCACAATGAACTGGCTGTGCACACAGTTCTATGATCGTTCAGCAGAAATAAACTCCGCCCCCCGCAGCAAACCCCGCCCCTACTGAAAAGCACTCTATTTCTTTCTCCTTTCATTCACAGCTTCACTCTTTCCCAGCTCTCTGGCACACACATTTTTCTTCCCTTGTCTTCTTTACCATCGTATTTTACACAACAGTCGGCTGCCTCTCCCTCTCTCAGATATGACTCAGCTAGAAATGTCATTCTAAGGGAGGGTTTTTTGCAGGAAAACCCCCAATTGATGTAGAGCAACAGACACAGATACATGCACACGAAGGCACAAACATTATACTGTTCGTTTTAAATGCTAAATGGCAAACAAAAACCAGAAGCACCCCATATTCACAGCCATATCCACGTCTACATTCATGTTGTGTTCCAGAGGAAATTTTCTCTCTAGATGAGTGCTAATGTTTCTAGCTAGACTGATGATGTGTATTATAAACTGTTACATTATGCATTGTTACTTTAGTTAATTCTTATGTACTAAGTTTGACTTGTTCTGCTCTAATGTTTTCTTTATATCTTTTGGGCTGAAATTGATTCAGTCCGATTCATTCTTTTTGATTCGGTTCGATTTATTTGAATATTCTTGGTTCAATACAAGTTAAGCTCAATCGACAGCATTTATGAAATAATGTTGATAACCATTTATTTAGACTTGTCCCTCCTTTTCTTACAGTGAGGCACTTATAATGTAATACATTAATTCTTTTGTTACAACTTGTGTATTATTTGAGCTGTTAAGTTGTTTAAATCGTTGTTTTTGTGAGATTACAGGGTTTACAGTATAGCATCGTCATTACGTCTCAGTATTGATACAGATTTCCCGATTCGATTAAATTCCAAATCACAAGCTCTGGATTCGATTCTGATTTAACATTGATTCATATGGGTACATTTCTGTTCACCATCTGTTCTGTTCATTTTGCAGACATTAGAAGAAATTCCCTCTCAGCTAATGCTCTTTATAAATTAACTTTCTAGGCAACCCTTCATGGTAAGATTAGAAAATATAAATGTTACCAATTATATTTGTATAAGTAGTTTTTCATCAAATTGGTCACATTTTAGCTTTTGAAATATGTTCAAATTCAGTCTATTCTAGCATATATTATTTTGCGTCCATATTTTTGTTGCATTTTTATTGTTTACTTGCATTAATTTGCACTATTTACAAGTATTTACAATTACCATGTAGAACATGTACTTAATCGATACTGTCTCTTTAAGACTAACAGCATCAGCCAGTAAGCACGTATAGCGATAGAAGATATGTGTATTTTCATTAGCGCATCCATGTGTGACTTTCATTAAATTATTTTTGTTTTGTTTTGTTTTTAATCAACAACTGACTGTAAAAAACATAAAGGTTATTAAAGAGACATTATTCAATGATATATGGATCCGTGGATCTCATCTTTGAATACAGAACAATGCTGAACCAAACTTTTCCTCTCAACACGCAGTGAAAGGACCTCTGTGCTAATAACTTCTCCACTATACTACTCAAACATGGGTGAGTGTAATCTAGTCATGAGATTACATTTTAGTTGCATAGCGTGAGATTTGGTTGCACATGCGAGTGATTTACTTGCATTATAGAGGGTTGCCACATAGAGCGAATGATCAATATCGGGATTTAAGAATGAATATAGAGATCGTTCAAACCAAGATCACGAAGCAGCGGAAAATCAGTATTTTTACCCAGCCCTAATCATCATGGCCACGAAGTTGTAAAATTGTAAGTAAGTAATTTTATCACACTAAAATCATGTTAACAACATATCTATACTTTTGAAACAGTGAGTATTTTAACATTTACAGATTGGCCCCATTCACTTCCATTGTAAGTGCCTCACTATACCACAGTGTTTTACTTTTTTTTAAAGACAAAGTGGGACAAGTCAAAATACATTTTTGTGGTATATAACATTATGCCACAACTGCTGCCGATTGAGCTGAACATATATATTGAACCTAGAATATTCCTTTTAATTTTATTGAATTCAATCATTCTGAACAGTTTGGGAATGGCAAACTACTTCTACTATTTCTGCTTCTACTATTAATCATACAGCAAAGACCAGTAGTAGTTTTATGTTGCATTTCATTCTGAATGTTTACTTGCAAACTTGAATATTTAAAACTTTTAAAGCTGTTAAAAAAGCACAGAATTTTCTTAATTTGTTTTTTTGTTCCATTATTTTTTTTATTTCTATTCATTGTTTTTTATCGTTATTTTATTTCTGACTGTTTACTAGTCTTGAATAATTAGATTTAGCAATGAATTTAATTTCCAGTGTCTGAGCCCTGAATTACGTTGGAGGAGTGAGCAGCTTCACAGACAGATGCAGAATTCACACCATGTTGATAAATGTCACTGACCTCTAAAGAGACATTCCTATGCTTTTTAAAAATCCTGAATCTCTCTAAACTCAGAAACAGAGTCTGTTCATCAGATCTCCTGTAATGTCATGAATATTTGAGAGTGATTCTCAGTGGATTAGTTTCTGCTTCTCTGTTAATGCAGCTGTTCACAGAGACGGAGCTGAGATGGAGGACTGTACAGTAGCAGAACAGAGAGGCATGTTGCCAAGGCAACAGCATGTGAGAATCATTCTTCATAATGTTTACTGTGGAACCAGTAAAACTGCCACATCACACATTAATCCAATAGCAAACCAGTGTCAGCACAGAAATATCAGCACAAAGCATAAAGTGATGGTTACGCAGAGAGAAAAATATTAATTTCAGCCTGATAATCTTTTTTTATTTACTGGTGAAAGATAAACATAAATGATGATTAAAGCTAATGTGGGGTCAAAATGACAATTTTTTGCATGATTTTGGAACAAAAATAAAGGTAAAAAAAAAAACTTTAGAAAGGTGGCAGCATCATTATTTTATTTTTACACAGAGATAGCAAGGTCTATTAATAAAGGAGTTGACTTCAGCACAACTTGATGCATTATATGCCAATGGTGAGAGAGTCCAAAAGTCAGAAAAAGATTTTTTGAGTCGTTATTTAAAGTTGGAGTGCCTGTAACTCCAGAAGATTAATATCTTTTTAGATTCTGGTTCAGAACAAATTTTCCTTTTTGCATCTTCATGGGGGGATTTTCTCCCCTTTTCGGCATGCCCAATTCCCAATGTGCTCTAAGTTCTCATGGTGGCGGTAAGACTCAATGGTGGCGTTAAGCCACAATCTGGGTGGTGGAGGACGATTCTCAGTTGCCTCCGTGTGACCTTGTACGTACAACTCACCACACGCCCCATTGAGCACGAGAACCACACATTATAGCGACCATGAGGAGGTTATGCCAACGTGACTCTACCCACCCTAGCAACGATGGGTGTCTGGAGTCACTCAGCGCGCCCTTGATTTGAACTTGCGACTCCAGGTGTGGTAGTACCTTTATTTATTCACATAAAAACAACGTCAAATTCTAAAGTATTTAGAAAATAAACAAATTCAGCCAGGGAAACTTTCTGAAATTTGGTTGATTTGACATTGAATAACCATTCATTAAAATGGATGAAAAGACATTTGCATATGCAATTAACTTCCATAATTTGACATATTTCCAATTAAAACAGAATGTTCTTTGAGAAATAAATAATGTAAGGTGAAACTTGACAATATGTATTGTGACCTGATTGAGTGAAAGATTTTAGGCAATTATATTACTGGATAATAATATTTGTTATGCCCACATGGAATTGCACAATAGTGTGGGACATTTTTTACCCACTTCAACTCTGCGGACCTGTGGGCGCATCCAAAAGGGGCGTTATGTCGCGATAAAAGTTTACGCTTAAAATGTTCAAGTATCCAAATACATAAGTCAGGCATATGTGGTAACGTTTGAAAGCTTAAAATCTGAAATTTCCATAGATAACCATCACTTCTACATTTATGATACATAAAATAACTAAATAAGGATGATAAAATATTAGCATCGCAAATCAGTGCCACCTAGGGATTAAACGGTTTCATGGTAAACTACGGTAAAATTCCCCGACGGTTAGTATTACTGTGTCACATTTAATTATCATTAAAACCGTGCGCGATTATCGCAATTGGTAAAACTTGCGGTAAATGCTGTCCACACACACCCAGTATGAGTTTGACGCATGGGCGAATCATGCAACATTGTTATTGTTGTTTTTTTAGTATGAAAACTTGGTGGAAGGCAATGACAGCACTCAGGAGAATTTTCAACCTTCCAAGAAGACCAAATCAGAAGTGTGGATTTTGGATTTTATAAGAATGCTGAGGGAAAAATTAGTAGAAGATGGTAACCCTGTCTGCAGAGCTAGCCAGAGGAAAATTGTTGAGAAACGGGGCAACGCGTCCAATCGGGCGAGTCATCTTCGTGACAACCATCAATCACTTTATAGTGCATGCAAGGTAAGTTAACTTTTAGCCCAGTGCATGAGTTGGGGAAAAGTATGAGGAAAAGTAAATAGTTGACACAATATTTAATTGGGTTGAAATAATGTCTTATCTCACTTGTAAAAAACGCAAGCTTCCGCAAAAAAAACGTTCCTAGCAAGTGCAACGCTTTGAGCCAAAACAAACGAACAAGAAAACAAGACAGTAACAAATAATACGTACAATGTTTAAGTGATGTACATTCATACCACTAATACGCAGCTTTTCAAATAATTACAGGGACATGAAATAGTGATTTGAGATTAATGTTTTAAAATTGTACCTGTTCTTTAATTATTTTATAATCTGTTGCAGTCTACAAAACAATCGTCCAATACAAATCCTGAAGTCCTCCGATTTCATTTTCAATACAATCGATAACTAAAACAGAGATGCACGATGGCACAAGTTGTGTGAGTATGAAAGGAGAGAGCGCGAGACATGAAAGAAACTGGAGTTTCAGGACGACCAGAATCAAGAATTTCAGGGAGCTATGTAATAACACGACGTGTAGTTTAGCCACCCAACCAACATATTTTGATCATTTAAAATGTGTGTGACTGCCACCTAGAGGTCATGTGATGAGGTCATTAATATGAAAAGTCTTTCAAAGAGCACTTAAATAGACAAATCATATATAAAATGAAAGCTCTCATTTTCAGGAATGTGACTGTACTAGGGCTGTCAACGAATATTCTAAATTCGAATATATATTCGAATAGTTTTAAAAAACAGAAATTCGAAGGTGAAAATTAATATTCGAATGTGGAAAAAAAAACGCGCCCGCGGTAGCAGATGTGCGGCTGTCTGCTTTGCGAGTGGGCGTGCTGCCTGAGGGGTCTTTGTTGTCACATTTCTCGAATTGTGTGCCTCATTTTATTTAACGTTAAACAGAAACATGACTAAAATGTAAGGCTACTGTACTGACTGAATAGATGTTGCATGAATAAGGTAGGTTAGATACAGCAGTTTCATGCACTGCAGGCTTCCACTGGTTTGATTATTTACCGTTTCATGTCAAGGAAAAGTTCCATGTTTACCACAGCACAGCTTCGCTCGGAGCGTTCAATGTCGGTTCTATATACTGTAAAACTTCAATTAATGTTAATAATTTGTTTTAATCACTGAATGAAGCCTGCTATATTTGGGACAAGAGTCGCGACCTTATATTGCTTGCACAAAACTCTTGATCAGCACTCAACATTTGTTTATTGTTGTTGTTCTTTTAAACCGTTATGCGCAGAGAGCGTGAGGGCGAGAGAGAGAAAGAGTGCCTCGCGCGTGCGAGCGAGAGTGAGGTCTTGGCCATTAGTTGATTTACTTGTTTTTGTGTAGGTAATACGTTGTCAAATATGTTTAAACTTAAATAAACTACCTATACAAATAGTTATGTCTCTTTGTATTAATTTGTCCTGTTATTGACGTAATGCGCGTCATTGACCAAATGCGCAACCAGATATTCGAATAGTTCGAATATATGTGTTTTTTTTAGAGGGAATATTCGAATGTCATTTTTGAGCAATTTTGACAGCCCTAGACTGTACCGTTTATTTTGTTGCCAGAACACCACAGTTTAAAAGATTATCAAAAAATCTGAAATCAGTGTTTTCTGTAAGACATCAAAGGAAAAAGTATTTTTATGCACCGATCACTGTTAGCCCCAAATAACTAAAACCTTTATATCTGCTTTTACCTTAGGCAATTTTCTAAAAAAATGAGCCAACTTGTTTTAGCTTTCTAATATCACCTAGATTGATCTTCTAGAACACTCAGAGGCCGAGATATTTGATGAAACAATGGGTGTAGTGCGTGAACTGAAAATTAGACTGAATGTCTATGGACGAGCACATCTGTGAGGGCTAAAATGTGTTAAAGCGCCACCTGCATTTCAGAACGGCATTTTGTTAAGAAATGTGATAGGGGAAAAACTTCAGAATCAGAATAACATGCTTACAAAGTTTTTATGTGGGGGTTCCATAATGTCATATTGTCCAAGTAAAACAGAATATTCTTTGAGAAAACATTATGTAGAGACTTGACATGTTTTGTGATCTGATTGGGTGAAACATTTTAGGCAATTATAATATTGTATAAAAATATTTTTTTCACCCACATTGAATTGCACAATCGTGTGGGACTAAAGTAAATTGGGTCAATTTAGGGTCGACGAATGAACGTATAGCTTATATTACAAAATAATACATGATGTGGTTTCCTATTCAACCAACTTAGGCAATCTCAGTCACCATTCACTTTCTACACATAACATTTGTTTCTACAATGAAAATGAATGGTGACTGAGACTGAAAAATCCTCTACTTTTCTGTGCTCCATGGAACAAAGAAAGGTTTGGAACAACATGAGGGTGATTACATGATGACAGAATTTAATTTTTTGGGTGAACTGTCCCTTTAATTCCATTAAAACGTGTATAAAAGATGTGTATGTGTCTGGCTCCCTCTACTGCTTTGAGACAGAAATTACTTCTGACCTCAAAACAGTGAAAAGCAGGAATTATACAAAAAGATGTGTTTTGGACATTGTTTCTCCTGGTACACATTGTGTCACAACTATGATTGTACATCTATTAAATTACACACCCTCAGCTAAATGTATGGAACTGACACCGTCACTGTACCATGGTACTAACACAGCAGGCTTGTGAAAAGTAGCTTAATTGTGGGAAACTTCAACTAGTGCTGTGTCCGTATACTTAAGAAAATGTAACAAAAAATGATTGCCAAGGTCACACGAATTCTCCCAAATACAACATAGCGACATAAAAACATTGGGCGCAATAGACAAAGCATACTGAGCGGGTAAAACAGCACAGAAATCATCATGTAGGCCTTTATGGAACCTGAGCGCTGTCTTAAAAACCTCAATTAATTAATGAAAAACACCTTCAAGGTCTCTATCAGACCCTATCTAATCGCGTCTAGGGATCCGATAAGGCCCCGGTGAGTGTGAGTGTGTGTGTGTGTGTGTGTGTGTGTGTGTGTGTGTGTGTGTGTGTATGTGCATGTGTATGTGTATGAGTGTGTATTAAAGTCATACACTTCCCCCTCTGGAAAAAATCCCATTCAAGCGTCATTCAAGCGTGTTTCATATCACACTTATAGTGTTTGTCATCTCTTTTGTTTATCCCAACATTCATCCGTTCACGCGCATGCGCACGTCTTCCCACAGCCTGAGATTTTGTGACGGTAAATGCTCCGGTGGGCCGTTCCCGGGGTTGAGCGCTTACCTGACAGATAAAACAGTGTCTCACCTCTTATAGTCGGAGGAGAAGATGCCGCCGCTGGCCGGGTCGTGGCCGTACTCGGGCTCGCTGGATGAGGCGGTTTTCTCATCGCTGAACGCGGAGCTCGCCGACATCTCTGCTGATGCTGCTGCTGTTGACTGATTCAGAGCGCGGAGCTGTGGAGATTGAGTCACGTGATCCGCAACGCGGTGCTGAAATGGACAGGGCCACTGACGCGCGCATGCGTGCACGAGCAACAAACGTATGATTTGTTGTAATTGTAAAAACTACTTTGATTAAATTGTATGTATTTATTGATTGTATTATCATTTTTGTTGGGATACAACCAGCACGAACATCAGCAAGTGTTAAAAAATCACTTCTGTGATGAATTATGATATTAGTTGGTTTGTCTCACTCTAAAGCACAAAAACATTCAATACTGTTTGATGTAATTATAGACATTACTATTTTAATATCAATATATTTCAAAAGATGGTTTTAAAAATAGCTTACAATTGAAACCCTCACATACTCTCCCTCACTGAGCAACAGTGTTGGGTAAGTTACTCTAAAAAAGTAATTGCATTATTTATTAATAATTACTCTGTCTGAAAAATAATTGCATTACTTATTACTAACTACTTTCTAAAACCCTGATCAACCTCGACCAGATAAAAATACTAGGATAGACATGAAACTGTTCTTTTAATTCTTTCAAATAAATCATACAAAATCAAATAAATCATTCATGAACTGGCCAAAGCATTTAAGGGACCAGCATAAACATATATTTTAAATTAAATATTAGATTTTAAATTCACTATTGTTTTATATAGAATTGTTCTATAGTCTATACAGTATTTAATGCAATTACATCAGATGTAACTGTAATTAAATTACCGAAAAATGAAGATTAATTATTACGTTACTTTTTTCTTTCAATGAAAAGTAATTTAATTACAGTAATTAATTACTTAGTTATGCATTACACCCAACACTGATCAAGATTAAAAGAAATACATTTGATGGAGCAACATAATATGTGTGAAAAAAAATTATCATGTAAATATAATATTAGTTACAGGGTTAAATTTGTCAAATTATGCAAATACAAATGTTAATGCTTATTTGAAATAAATAACCACTTTGGAAAAGGGTTAACGATGTTCTTTTAATTTCAATCACATTTGGCATTTCATAACATCTCACGTATTCTATAAACAAATTAATCTCCATTGTGATTGGATCAGTTAAAGTGAGCCCACTTTCAACATTTCACAGAACAAATCTATTCGCCCCACTTAAGATAAACAATGTGTTTTACAGGGGCCTTTATCCCCTGCAACAGGGGGACTTTTTACCCCAAAATACTACCCTTTCACTTATTAGACAGCTATAAAAAATTGTATTATTATTATTTAATCACTTTGAACAAAAAAAATATATATAAATAAGTATTTTGTCTCTAAATAAATGTGGCGCTATTTAAATTTGCAACATTTTAAAAACGATTAAATATTAGATTAACTTACCTCAAAATCAAACTTTAGACATTAGGGCCTACATGGGATGCCTTCATAGGTCAGGACTATTTTTCAGTGTAAACAGGTGTTTAGCAAAGCACTGTGGTAGATTTTGTTGCTGTTTAGTGTTTTGGGATTAAATAAAATCAATAGTGCCTTTTACCCCAGGGGACCTTCATTTATATTCAGTTTTTAAAGGTTACAGAACTCAAAAGGTAGCCTTCTGTTTTGAGTCAGAAATAATTATTTCATGTTGAATCACTTTAAACCAAAATGTTATAAAATACTAAACTTTCCTTTACATTTTATTGTATTTTTTCGCCGTGATTTTTATCTTGCAAAGATGCAGGTTTGCTTTCTTGCCACCAGATGGGGCCTGGGCTCTATGACTAGAGCTTCCCCGTCTGGAGAAATTACATTTTAACATTAACCAGAGAGTATTTAGCTGAGACGTACCACATCTATTGAAATAAATGGGAGAAATTGAAACACCCAACGGAAGTAGTAAGAAAGTCCCGCCTTACAGGTAAAAAAGCCAATCACCTTTTATATACAGACATCGCCTGTCAATCAACTCGAGAACGCGCATGCGCATTAGCTGTACAAGACAGGAAAACTGCGTTTTTTTTTTTATAGCATAATCTGAATAAAGAAGCCCATTTGATGATTCCATTGATGTCTGATTTTACTGCTGATTTGAAACATGGTCTTTGATCCTACTCTTGACCAACCGTTCTGGAGATTTCGGTCTTTCCCCATTCAAGTAGATAGGAGCTGCACTTGCATCCCGCTTGTTGACAGGAAAAATAGCTGTCCGAGAGCGTTCCAAAAATGGCCGCCAGTTGACTGACTTGCTAGGAATTTTTTTTTGCTCAATTCTCGAATGAGAATATTTTTTTTCAAAACATTAAGTTAAAATCTCTGAACAATTAGTTTATTTTTCACACCGGATTTTAATTTCTTATTAATTTAAGCAAATTACACGTGTTTTGGCACATGTGCGCAAAAGAGTACGTACAATTGTCTACAATTTGCACAATAACTAAATTCACATGGCTTGCTGATCAAAACTGGTGAGTTAATTCTCAGTGAAATTGTCATACTCTTCACAACCTCTAAACATTCTTTCATTGTGTGAGCCATCACATGTACAATTATCCATTCAATTATCAAAATCTGTCAGACATACATGTCTTTTCGATAAATATGACATGGAAAGTTTTTTCATTGTTGCTGTTTTTTCTTTCTTTTTGCATGGATGTCATTTTATGGCAATTTTCTGTCCATTATATATGACTTTACATGTAAAAACGTGTAAAAATGGACATGCAAATGTGAACTTTTTGTTTACATGTAATACATTGCTACAAAACTAAATGTGCTGTATACATACAAATGTGCATTTCATTTTTCTGTGTACTACAGTATTGTACAGTACTGAATTGACCCATTAAACTTTTACCTACTGTTGAAATTGGTATCTAAAAAGCTCAGTGTGATACACAATAGCATTCAGCTAGACAAAACTTACATTCTTGTATAGTACAGCAAGCAGTCAGTGTCAACTAAAAAAGTAGAACAAAAATGAAATTTGTATATAACAAACATTTGCAAGGTTGATTTCCATGGTGAAAAAACATATAAACATTTTGACCAGTACGGCTCACACGATGTCAAAAATAGTTTTTTTTTGGTGGCATTGGCCAATTTATTGACACAATAACTAGGTTTTGAAGCATTAATTAAATGTTGTGGGTGAGTTACTACATTTTGCAGACATGCAATAGAGTTGTGATGTCCCATAAAACAGCTGTGACAATTGCACTTACAGTTTAGAGAATGTTAAGACTGTTTAAATAAATGATCCAAAGCGATTGAGGAAAACTTGTAATACATACAAGAAGATTGGGTGCATAATGTTGGATCACTAAAGCCTGAAACTCTTATTTTGAATTTATGTATACTTGGCTCCGTTATGTTGCTCTATATTTAATATTTACCAAATTAAGGTTTTTATAGCCTATTAATTATTATTCGCAATATAATTTGACGAGGGACGTTTCTATATAGTCAAATCTTTCTTTGCATCCCCTTGCATCCATTTAATAAAACGTAATTTTCAGAGGAACACAAAGGAATAAAAAAAAACAACTGGCAACTATCGGCATAGTTCTTTGACAAGAACCAGTATTTACAAAAAGCAACTATCGGCACCGATTAATCGGTAAAACCGATATATCAGTCTTCTACTAATAGTGAATATAAAAAGAGCAATATGGCATAATTTTGTTGAAGACATCACATAAAAGATCACATCGGCCCATATAAAGAGCTGTGGACTGGTTTTGCTGATTCTTTTTAAGGAGTTCTCAGTGGATTTGAGTCAAAAGTTTAGCTACATCAGTCTGAATAAACACAAGCTTCCCTCTCAGAGCTGTTAAGTGTTCATTCGTCCACAAATGGGTCCTTCTTTTGATGTTCTACAGAGAACTATCAGAGATTATAATCATCCAAATCACAATGTGGACGCACTAGATCCATGGATGGATGGATGGAACAAATGTATGTCTCCCTCTGCTGGCAACTACATTTGAAATAAAAGTTGAAGCTAAATACTTTCTCTGATTCCATCTTAATATAACTATATAAGTAAGCCATTAATTAGTAGGTTCATCTCCCCAAAACCTGTAAACATCGTAGCTCTGTAACTTGATTAAAAATGGCTCAGTCAGCTTGACACCGCAACATCAGCCAAACCCTCAACCAATGCCATCAGTTTGGGGTGGGACTATTTGTATTTTTGTTTAATGGTAGACGAAGGTTTAATCTGTTTGACCATTTGCGGATACCATACAAATGAATCGGGAGAGCCATATACTGACACGTACCTGTCGCACAATTGTCCACGTCTTCGCTTATAAAACAGCTATCGTATCATAGTAAACACCACACATAGTTCATTTCTAAAGGATTGTTTAGTGTAAAACATGTATAAGGTTAGTGGTCAGCCGGTCAATTAAGCGATGAGCTGTTTCCTCACAAAAGTTTATTCAGCACACTAAAGCATCTCCTCCATAGACATCCATTCAATGAAAACAGCATCTTATCTCTTCGATAAGGTACCATTCATAGGTCCATGGGACCGCCCCGTAATGCATTGTGTTGCTTACCTTGTAGGCGCTTCCTGGAAGGGGCTCTGGAACCTCAACTCTAACAATCCCCCGTAGAATTGCGAATGACGTTATCGGATAAATTGTTTTTGTAAACTAGGACAATATATAAAACTATTGAGTTTAGGTTGTTGATTTTAAGTGTAGAAACAATATTTAAAATTTACTGCAAAAATATTCTGATATATACAAATATGTAGTTTGAGGGTGTAGGGAGGCCGACTTGATTGAGTCACGAAATGTGCACTTGCTGCTGCTTTTAGTGGGCTTTGTAGGCCACAGTTCTCCCATTGGTGGATCTGCTGGATCATGGGTAATGTAGTTCTTTAGCAGGAAATCCACTATTATACACTATTTTTAAACTATGTAGTTGAAATAACGCAGAGGTTGTTAATTGATTGTGTATGCATCTGTTGAAGTCATCAGAGTTCATGGTAGGTCTGTCTTTTAAAAGGTTTACAAGTTCTTGTTGAAAATCAATTGGTCTAAGGAAAACATTTGGGCTTTTTACTTCAGGAACAGTTAAATTACACACTTTAATGTTAACTTGTCAAAAAACACCTTAATCTTGTAATGTAACCCAGCTTGATTTATAAGATGTCCCCATTTTTGTCAGACAGCATGGAGTGGGAAAACTTGAGATCTTTTCTTGGATTCAGGACATCTCTCAGATTGATGATAGTTTTCTTTTTTGCACGTGGCGCTTTTTTTCCTCTCTCAAATCTCATCCTCTGTATAACCAAATTAACCATTAATTCCTACTAAAGTAGTTTTTTCACTTTTTGGGAGACATTAAAGACCTTTGCCCAATTGGTGTAATGTCCAAAAGTTAACATTCTGGCTTTTGGAACAATTCTGGTAGTCTGCATTAGTCATAAATCACTTGAAGGCATGTGTGCTTTTCAAATAGTTTGTGATTAGATTAAAAGTTCTGCTTCAGCTTGTAAGATCCATTTTGGGACAGATGCCTAAAAAAGGCAAAGCACATGGAACGAGAGTGCAGATATGAAAGCTAAAATAACCTATACCCCCTCATCAGTGTGCGGATATCATGAATGCATAAAGTCCATAAGCTTAAGATGAACCGATCTCTAGAAAATAAAGTTGACTAGAACTCAAACCACACAAGATCCTCATTTCTTTTTATTCTCCAGTTTCACATTCTGAAAATCAGCATTTCTCTTAATATTATACAGCAATCTCATGTTAGCAGTCTGTTTAATCTTGCAGTACTGCCCCAGTCTGGAAACTTCAGTATGTAACAGAGCATCAAGAAAATAAATCAAGAATTGCACTTTACTTCAAACAGGTTATTAGACAGAATCAGCATCCAATAACAAATAAAACACCAAAATAACACAAGGGATCACTATAAACTGCTCATACATACAGTATATACTTATTTAAATTGCACAAAAATGCATAAATATTCATTACACAAATGTACAAAAACACTTGTACATTCTCTTTTCTTTTTTGTTCAAATATTCTCCAAGCAGACACAGAGAAGTTTGGTGAGAACAGGATAGAAGTTGGATTGCAGATCTCAAACTAATCCACTCAAGAGTTCACACACACCACACAGAAACAAATAACCAGTGCATATCATCAGTTTTTAAGACACAGAAATTGGACAGTCATCAAAATTGCAAAAACAAGAAATTCTGAAAACATTTAAGGTTAAACGGGACGTCTAGTTGTGGCAACACGAACGCAACTGAACGGACATGACATTTTGCATTCTAAAACTCATGCGTTAATGCATGCAGAATGACGACCCCACCTCCCCCCAAAACATCCAACTGACAGAGTAGCTAGAAACATTGACGTGTGATTGGCTCGTCAAGCGCAAGTTTTGAAATGGAGACAGTACCATGAGGATTGTCAAGAGTCCTCGGCATCTCACCATGTTCTAAGAGTGCTTTAGAGAAGATATCTTCCACAAAAAGAAATCCATGCGTCCATTAAATAAACCTGATTAAATTAAATATTGAGCCCAGTTCCCCTTACTTCAAAACAGGAGCAGAAAACAAAATATCCGGTACTGAATAAATGGCATCTGTGGAAAGAATGAATAACGCATAAACCTATAAACCTAGTTAAGTTACCATGTGCAGGAGTCACGTAAAGCATACTCACTGAACTTAACAAAACTGGCGCGATTTCCACCCTGGTGGCGAACTATCAGAAGGTGATGGGTACCAGCGCATCTGCAAAAAGAAATTAACATAACATAAATACCACAAAAGAGCTTGAGGAAAGCAAATAGGAGGCCATTTTGGGAGGTCGCTGGTAACTAATACACTTTAGTAGCTGTAATAAAACCAAAACCCCTTTAAAAACACCCAAATAACCATATAGCCAACTCAAGAACCCTATAGAAGCACAAAATGGTTGTAGATAAGAGTACGATTCTCTTTAACTTCAGGTAGAAATGCAGAAATCACAGATGTAAGCGCATTGCCAACGTGTGGTTCGTTTAAGCACGCTTGGAGTCCATTTTTGTTAGTGGCATAACAAACCCCTGTACTCAAGGGGGCGATAGTTCTCTTCGGTTCCAGTTTTTCATAACCCATGCATGAACATTCTCAAATACAAACATGTACATGTTGCTCTCATTATTGTAGCCCAGTTTGTGCTGAATACAGTGAATACAGCACAAAATGTCAAGGCATTTCAAAACATCTCCAACGCCCAAAACACCCTCAGACACCAGAGGGTTAAATTGGATGTACTATCATTCAGGCAAGTTGCTATAATTATATTAACTAACTTGCTCAGCAATATTCTCTTCAAACTGTTGCATTGCCGTAACAGTTAGAGAAATCTCACTGTAGAAGCAAACTGTTCACACTAATGTCCGCTTTAGCACCCCTTGTGGCGACATTGAGAATGCAAAGCATATGAATTGCATCGTTTTATGAATTGTGGTCGGACACATTTTGGAACTTAAAAGCACACAATTTTGCTTTGCGTTGACATACTTGTGTAGTGCATGCTTCTACTTTAAAATCCTACAAAAAAAAAAAAAACTGAAAAAGGACCAGAAAACATAATTATGTAATCTTCAGGCATTTTAACTGCAATGTACTGCTGCTAGTATGAATGCACTGCCCAAGCAGGAAACCCTTATCAGTGCATCTATAAACGTCTTTCAGCAAGATGACATTAACTCCTTTCCCATCCTGCCTTACCAAGCCATGTTTCACTTGCCAAGGACCAGAGACTGACAACAATCAGCCTGGCATGTCCGTTTCGGCCTTTAACTCCCTTATTCCCAACATTCTTTATAAGTTTGAGTGCAACTGACCAACAGCATACAAAGTGTAGTCCATTATAATAACGGTTTTAAATCTCACTCTAGTCGGTTTGTGTAGGTAAAGGTTCATTGTAGGGCAAGTATTGTTCCTCCTTTCATTTAGCTACACACTCAAATTACGTCATCACGCAAACATGCCAGAGGAATTTAATTTTATTGTTCTTGCGGTAAATGATAACGCAGAAGTTAGATGCAAATCATTAAGGATCAAGCACCAGAAAGTTCTGCAACAAGATGGCAGTTTCTTCAACTTTAGACACTTTTAGCACTGTGAACCTCTAGAAAGTAAAGGCTTGTTAAAACACTTAACTTTTTAATTTGTGTACCAAATATGTTGTCATTTCCAGCACATCTCAAATTCAGTATTGTGTTTAATATAATTCAGTGGCGGTCAAACATTTCACCACATACACACACAAAAATGACATTACATTACATAATTCACCAAAATGGAAATGTACTGCTCAAAAGAGAGATTTACCTCGATTTTACTTTGTTTTATTCAATCACGTCTCATATTTCATGTCAAGCGTGCTCTTCACTGACTTATCCACTTGCTTAACAAGTGCACAAACTTTCGAAAAACAAACTTAATTTGGGAAAAATTGTTTGTTGTAGTGGATATGCCACAGTGGGACAGTCAAATTTCTGAATTTATAGAAAGAAATAACAGTTCCACACAAATATTGCAATGGTTGGGTCTTCTCTTGGTCAAGATTACCTTTAAACATGTAATTTGTATAAATGGAATTTTATAGTTTGTGTGGTTGGAGTCTCTAGTGTACAGATTCAAAGGACTTCTCAAAGTTTCACTAATGCAAATGTTAAAACTACAAGAGTATTGCAAGGCAAGCTGTTTGTGGGGAAGGATTTTAACATTTCTTTTAATAGATCGTAAAAGCAGTCACAGTTTTTTTTTTTGGCTAGTTTAACCGGCCCTCTCTGGGAACAGATTCACTCAATGACCAAGTCATAATCTAACCTGTGATGCAATTAAAAACAGCTTTACGCTGATGTGATTGCTTCGCAACGCTCTCAGGCCAAGGAATGCCGTTCAGTTGGATTCTGGATAAAAATCGCGCCCAGACATATTCAGAGCGAACTTCACTTCTGGCTTTATGACCCTGTTTCCACCTGGTATTAAGATGCATCTCTGAGGATCCGATCACATGTGGTCAGGCAAAACGTCACAGTTTAAACCTGGGTCACTTAAATGGGTCTCCTGTGACCACTTGTGATTGGAGTTTTAGGGGTCTCGGTTTCCAAAATACATAAACACAAATCACTTGGTTGCTCTTTAGTATCATGCAGTAACACTGACAAAGTCTCACACACACACACACACACACACAACGGATTAGTGTTTATGCCTCAAATGTGATGTGGACATGTTTTTGATCTCATATGTGGTTGTGATCAGATCACAAAACATTAGACCTGTATTTAGGGCCACCATATATGATCGGATCACCTGAACTGCATCTTAATACCAGGTTTAAACTGGGTCAAATATGATACATATACTACCCACCCTACATAGTATGAAACATGATTAAATATGCCCCAAAACATGCATATTAAAAGGTGAAGTATGGCATCAGTGCAATTAATTTTCAAACATGCCTTTTTATGCATTTGAGCCAATATCACCCACAATCCACTATGCAAGTGGATTGGTTTGCAAATGTTTTGCAATGTATGTTGAATATGAAGTGACTGCGTGTAATACTATCTAAAAATATATTTTAAATAATTGCCATTTTATACTGGGATTGAGTTAAGGCCAGCCCTTCACAATGACTGCAATTTGCAGCAAAAGCGACCTGAAATAATTCATTCAGGAGTTAGTTGTTGATGCAACAGAAACCATTGACAATGTGATAAGATTTCAGTAGAGTATGCAAATGACCAACCAAATGTACTGTGACTTTAACCAAAAAGCACTAAAATAAAGTTCACCCAAAAATTAGAAAGCTAGAAAAGGGACCCAAAAGGCTGTAGTCCATGCAGCTTGTGCGTAATGTCTCCAAGTCTCCTGAAGAAATATGATAAAGTTTGGTGAGAATTAGCCCCAAATGAGTGATTTTTCAGCCCCCAAAAAAAGGGGGTCTACTGAGAGTCATCAGGAGCTCATTCATAGTGGCATGCATTCACACTCTAACAAGTTTCCCTAATGAACATGCTTCGATCAAAGCACTCATAAATGTGGACAAAGATTTTTACTGAAACAAACTTAATTTTGGGGTCGTTTCTCACATCTCAACATTTGTTATCAGAAGACCTGGTATTTGATGTACGAGTTGCATGAACTACTTCTGATTCTTGAGTCTAAGGGCATGAGGGCAAGTAAATTATGACCAAATTTAGATTTTGGGAAAATGTAACCATTCAACTTTCTGCTGTACAGCAAACACTTGCAACAAATCTTGCATGCGTCACATGCAGAACTTGGCACTTCAACTGATTAAAAGCAGAGAGACAGTGATGGTAAAAGATGGCACACACACACTGGCTGGTCCCTCACCTGGGCGTGCAGGGCGGCAGCCGCAGCAGCAGCAGCAGGATAGGTAAAGGCGGTGTGAGGCAGGCCTGGGGTCAGTTCAGTGGTGTACAGAGGATACGGAGCCCATGCCTCAGGGGATGCTGGGATCAGTGCTGCCCCTGTCAGGTCATCTATAGAAACACACCTGTACATTACATACAGAACCACATGCTGAATTACCATGAACTATTCTACAGGTTTGTGGTTTACTCACATGGGTCTCGAGCGATGAAATGCGCACCTAGAGCTGGGTGCAGGTTGGAAGGGTTTGGTGTACCCATCAGTTTGTTCTTCGCCATCTTTGTGTTGGCTTTAGCAAACTCCAGACGCAGCGTCTGAGGACTCTCTGGATCGAAGCGGATTCCCTGAGAACAAACAAGATCAGAGGCCATGACACCTTTTGTATTAATTTCCTTCAGAAGAACTGAAGTTTTGATTTTTATAACATTTCAGCTCCTTCACGACTGCAGTGGATATCTTCTGAAGCAAACTGATAATTCGAAAGTTTTTAAATAAACTCAGTAAAAAAGAAACATCCTTCACTTCAACTGCTTTTATTTTCAGTAAACTTAACATGTGTAAATGTTTGTATGAACAAAAAGATTCAAAAGACTGGACCAGTTTTACAGACATGTAACTACCAGATATGGAATAAATGTGTCCTTGAACAAATTGGAGGTCAAAATCAAAAGTAACAATGCAGCTGGTGGCCACACTAGATACTGACTAAGTATTGCAGTGAATCTCCTTCTCATTGACTGCATCAGATTTGCCAGTTCTTGCTGTGAGATGTTACCCCACTCTTCCACCAAGGCACTTGCAAGTTCCCGGACATTACTGGGGGGAAAGGCCCTAGCCCTCACCCTCCGATCCAACAGGTCCCAGACGTGCTCAATGGGATTGAGATTTGGGCTCTTTGTGGACCATGGCATAACATTGACATTCCTGTCTTGCAGGAATCAGAACGAGCAGTATGGCTGGTGAAATTGTCATGCTGGAGGGTCATGTCAGGGTGAGCCGGCAGGAAGGGTACCACATGGATGTCGTCTTCCCTGTAACAGCTCAGTCTGATGCGGTGACACCGCCCCAGACATGAAGGACCCTCCAACTCCAAATCGATCCCACTCCAGAGTACAGGCCTAGGTATAACGCTCATTCCTACAAAGATAAATGCGAGTCAGACCACCACCCCGGTGAAACAAAACCACGACTCGTCAGTGAAAATAACTTTTTGCCAGTCCTGTCTGGTCCAGCGCATGTGGGTTTATGCCCACAGGTGACATTGCCGGTGATGTCTGGAAAGGACCTGCCTTATAACAGGCCTACAAGCCCTCAGACCAGCCTTTCTCAGCCTATTGCAGACAGTCTGAGCACTGATGGTGGGAATGTGTTCCTGGCATAACTCGGGGAGTTGTGGTTGCCATCCTGTAACTGTCCCACAGGTGATAGTTGGATGAACCGATCCTCTGCAGGTGTTGTTACACGTGGTCTACCACTGCAAGGATTATCAGCTAACCTTCCAGTCTCACTGTAGTGTGGTCTTAAGCATCTCACAGTACAGACACTGCAATTTATTGCCCTGGCCACATCTGCGGTCCACATGCCTCAATGCAGCATGCATAAGGCACGTACACGCAGATGAGCAGGGACCCTGGGTATCCTTCTTTTGGTGTTTTTCAGAGTCAGTAGAAAGGTCTCTTTAGTGTCCTGCATTTTTAATAATGTTACCTTAATTGCATCCCATCTGTAAGCTGTTAGTGTCTTAATGACCGTTGCATGTTCATTCATCGTTTATGGTTCATTGAACAAGCATGGAAAACATTGTTTAATCTCTTTAAAATAAAGATCTGTAAAGTTATTTGGATTTACAAAATTATCTTTCAAATACAGTATCCTGAAAAATGGACATTTCTTTTTGCTGAGTTTAGTTACTTCCAGTGCTTTAATGCAGTTTTATATCTCACGTGACGTTCGTTCCTCTGTTGTATACAAAGCACATGAGTCCGATTTCTCATGTGAACGTGCCATTCTGCTTATGTCGCTGAAGCATAGCCAATTTTTTTATTAATTTTCATTTAAAATTATTATTTTTTTTTTTTTTTTTTTTTTTTTTTTTACACAAACCTATCAATTTGCTTAAGATATTTAATGATCAACTGGAGTATTTTTTATTGCTTTTATGCTACTTAAATTTGCCTTTTAGACCATCAATTAGCTAGCAGGCTAAAAGGCACCCGTTTACATGCATTGTATGGACAAAAAGAGCTGAGATGTGGTTAATCTTCACTTCTGTAGCAGGAGGAAGGTCATACACATCTGGGATGGCTTAAAGGGAAGTAAATCATGAGTTCCATTTTCAAGGAGAACTAACCCTTTATGAAATAGTTCACCCAAAAGTGAATTCTCTCATTTACTTAACCTCATGTCATCCCAGATGTGTAGGAGTTTTTCTGCAGATTACAAAGACTTAATATTTCAGCTCTGTAGGTCCAAACAAGTTAATCGTGGGCAGAACGTTTAAGCTTTAAAAAAAATAAATAAATCATAAGTAATCCATATGAATCCAGAGGTTAAATCTAAATCCTCAGAAGTGATATGATAGGTGTGGGTGAGAAACAGATCTATATTTAAGTCCTTTTTTATATAAACCTTTCTGAAAGTGAAAATGGAGATTTATAGCAAAAAAAAGGACTTAAATATTGATCTGTTTCTAACCAAAAGCAATGGCATTGCTTAAGATATTAAACCACTGGAGTGGTATGGATTATTTTTATGTTGCATTTTTAATTCTTGGAGCCTGAAAGTTCTGGCCACCATTCACTTGCATTGTATGGACCTACAGATCTGAAATACTCTTAAAAATGGAGATACACATCTGGGAAACAAGAGAATTTGATTTTGGGTGAACTATAACTTTAAAAATGTTTCATGAATCCATCCACAGGTGAACACAAATGTTATTCACTAACATCTATTTGGCAACAAGTGAAAGTACATGCTGACTTGTTACTTTAAAAAAAATAGAGAAGGTTTAGGCACCCCCCATATCTAAATTGTGTAAATATTCCAAAAGACCATCAATTAAGCAGAAATAAGTCAGACTGGCCCATATCACACACACACGGGCCCAACTGCCCACGCTCTAAATCCAGAAGCGCATGACATCATGGAACTTTACTTGGGGACCCACACAAGTGATTTCTTTTTTTCCCCCCAACCGTAGAGAAGAGAGCTGCATCATAGTAAGACTTAACAGAAGTTGAGGATACCAGCACAGACAGTCTGAAAAATAATGATGCCATCAGCTTATTGGTGTACCAATGGTTACTTACATTCAACGCATTCTTGGCTGCTTCAGCCCCAGACCGACTGTCAAAGGTAACAAACCCCACGGGCTAGAGGATGGAAGGAAACGTATCAGACACTGGGAGGTACATTTTCCAAATCAACATCATCTGTGAGAACCTCAAAACCATCAGGTCCAGGTCATATTTTACACGAATACAAAAAGAATGAAAATAAAGCCAGTTTGTAGTACCCTTTTCGGCAATGCGACATATTCAGCACAATTAAGCCCCTCCCCCAAATAATTCCAATTACCATAAACAAAATCCTTAGTCATTACTGCAATGCAAAGAAAACAGATTCAGTTGGCAAGGCAATAATTACATTAGCAAAACACTTACAAAGTGGTCATGAAAGTAACCACATTATTAGGTACACCTGGACATCTTATTTAAATGATTTCCAATCAGCCAATCATGTGTCAGCTGTGTAATGTATACAATCACACAGATGAGGGTCAGGCGCTTCAGTAAATGTTCACATCAACCATCAGAATGGGAAAAATGTGATCCCAGTAATTTGGACCATGGCATGATTGTTGGTGCCAGACGGGCTGGTTTGAGTATTTCTGTAACTGCTGATCTCCTGGGATTCTCACACAACAGTCTCTAGTGTATAGAGAATGGTGCGCAAAAAAAAAAAAAAAAAAAAAACCTCCAGCAAGTGGCAGCTCAAGCGCCTTGTTGATTAGAGATGTCAGAGAATGGCTGACTGGTTCAAGCTGACAGAAAGGCTATAGTAACCACTCTGTACATTTGTAATGAGCAGAATAGCATCTCAGAATGCACAACAAGTCGAAACTTGAGGCGGATGGGCTACAACAGCAGAAGACCACGTTGGGTTCCACTTGTCAGCCAAGAACAGAAAACGGAGGCTGCAGTGGGTCAACCATCTGTGTACCTCAGCAGAAATCCAGATGTCAGAGCAGGCAATGCGTGTCCAATCGTCGGTCCAGTTTTGGTGATCCTGTGCCCATTGCAGCCTCAGTTTCCTGTTCTAAACTGACAGCAGTGGTTCCCGGAGGGGTCTTCTGCTGCTGTAGCCATCCGTCTCAATGTTCGATCGAGGCGGAAGATTGTGTGGTCAGAAATGCTTTTCGGCATAGCATGCATGTTTATTTGGGTTACAGTCACCTTCCTGTCAGCTTGAACCAGTCTGCCCATTCTCCTCGGACCGCTGTCATTAACAAGCCATTTTCGCCCACAGAACTGCCGCTCACTGGTTTTTGGCACCATACTCCATACACACTGGAGACTGTCATGTGTGAAAATCCCACAAGATCAGCAGTTACAGAAATACTCAAACCAGCCCATCTGGCACCAACAATCCTGCCACAGTTGAAATCTAATTTTTCCCCCATTATGATGGTTGACGTGAACATTAACTGAAGCTCCTGACCCATATCTGCATGATTATATTTTACACAGCTGCAACACGATTGGCTGATTAGATAAATTGCATGAATAAATAAGTGTACAGGTGTTCCTAATAAAGTGGCCGGTGAGATATACACGGATATAAATACAAATTGGTGTATCTATAATGTATTTTTATTATAAATAATCTTAATGACTTTTAAAAGATATTTTCTATCAGTCACTAAAAATGTGTATTACGTGTTCTTATGATTCATCCATCTTTGTTTTTAACATGCCAACTTCTATGGCTAGGCTATTTTTCATGGGGAAATCAAAGTTTAATATGTAACCAAGTACCTCAGCTAAAAACCATACAAGATGTTTGAGAACACTTTAATTATTCCCACCTATATATTGCCTCCAAATAGGAGGGGAAATATAAATAAAAGCATTGCATACTGCAAGTTGCCCAAGTTGTAAATTTTACCTGTTTTGAGGTCAGCTTTATAAGAGATCCTTCATATCCCTGTTGGATAAATGCAAATTCTAAAATTAAAACAAGAGCACAAGAAAACAATGACATTTCAGTTGTAGTTATGAAGTGATTGACGTCTTACCTTGAAGGGTCTGAACAGCAGGTAAAGCTCACGTGGCTTGATGTCGACAGGCAGGCCACTGACAAAGAGTGTTCGTACCTACAACAGGGAAATACCTAAATGACATCAGCACACAAATATGACAAAGATGTCAATAATCTAGTGACCTCTGACCTGTGAGTGCTGTAAATGGTGCACCTGAAAAGAAAAAAGTTAAACTACCTTTGATTGTCCCTCTCCATTTTCTGCCGAATTTGCTATTCGAGATTGAATGCGTTCAGATAAAAATCATGATTGTGTTAGTTTGGTGAGCAGAAGTATGTGCGTGGTGATCAGGTGTGTGTGACCATTTAAAAGGATGCAGAAACATCTGCAAGGCACGAACAGCAGTTCTGCAGCAATGTGAGTGGAAGGTAGAACATAATTAAACTCAATAAATTAACAGGATGATCAAACGATATTACAGTGAACAGAGAGAGAGAGGAAAAAAAATAATTCAAGTATAAACACAGGAAAACAAAACAACTGGCACGGTTTTCAGGGGTGACCTTGACCTCGGAATTCCTAGAAAACATTTGATCCCACATAGAAAAGTCCAGTGTTATGGATTCTAGTGTTAATCAAGTCAGAATTTAAAAACCGATGTAGCAACTCCATACAGATGTAGAAGAGAGGGAGGAAGGACACCGTGTGCCATGACCTTTTACGGAAAGACAGAGAGAGACGGGGAGAACCATGGTTCAGCATGACCATCACATTCTCTGAGGTGAACAGCCATAATGTGAAAGACACGGACTTTGGGGTGAATCTAATAAAAGAATGTCCAGGTCATATTTCACAGCAAAATCAAAAAGAAAATTAAGCCCACTTTTAGGACCATTAGGATTTTTTGCAAAGCATTATTTTAATGCCAAAAATCCCCCTTAGCACGCTAAACACTGTAATGCATCAATGTTTTACACTTACTCAATTCTACTAGTAATTACTATAATGAAGTAAAAATGACCAAGACAATTATTCAAATAATCAGTGGAACCATTGAATTCACATTACAGTAATGAGAACTGAGATTACGGTAATATACGGTATAAAACCTTTAATGAAATATTTTGTTTTTAAAAATAATTACGGTAATTACTTTGTGGTGAAATTATCCCAATGGTAATAAAATGCATCTTGGACATGTCACCATTTGAAATTACTCCCCACTGCATTAAAGTACCTTTGTATTTAAAAAAAAAAAATAAAATACTTTGAGTAAATACCATGGTACATGAAAATGCTAATCATTCAGCACCATGGTATGGGTGATCCTCAATCGGTCAAGAAAATATCCTGGTCATATTTAACCCCAAATCAAATCCAAAAAAAACATTAAATTATATTTTGCTTAAAAAGAAAATTAAGCCTACATTTTAGGACCATTAAGACTTTTTTGCATTGTGACATTACTTTCAGGACACTTCAGGCATATTTTACCCCCCCCAAATTCTCATTACTGTAATGCATCCAAACACTATTTCTATTACAGTTTTATTTTTTTTCAATGATTCCTAGTATAGATAGGAATATTGACCGACCGATAGTATGAAGATGCAGTTGCACATTTAAATCAAAATCAGCTAAAGACAGTAGCAAGGGAGCGCTAGTGATGTTTAAATAGCCCATTTTATTTGGTCTTCTCACGTTGCGGTAACATACAATATATATATTTTTTTTTGCTTTGTAGCAATGAGAATAGGAGGGTAAAATGTGCATGGCCTTATATATAAAACATTTAAATTAAAATTCCTTAAAAGCCTTTTAAAAATTAAGGTCATTTATGCAAGAGGTCTTATTTCTTTCTTTCAAATTTGGGACTAAAATGCAGAAGGACCAGGACAGTTTCTTGAGTTTTTGTAAGAATCACCTGTATAACAACAAAATTACAGTATTATCATCACTTTAAATTTGTAACAGCACTTTAAAAATTAAAGTGCCTTAAATTTTATTTTTGAAATACCAGAACCTCACGGTTTTTCAGATTTCTTAACAATTTCCACCAATACAGCAGCAACTGGAAACCAGTCACTTCCTGACCGTCTGAGAGTGGGAATGGCTGAAGGGGAGAGCGGCCCGATTAGCAAGAGTTCAGACTGATGACCAATTAAATCCCCTTTAACAAACTTTGATCATCTTCAATATGTTCCTGAAACATGAAACAGACAAAAATCACAGCTGCCAACAGCGGAGTAATAAGCAAAGGGAATTTAGTAAAAAAGGGACAATGTGCCATTTTAATAAAAAATAAATAAAAAAAATAAATAATAAAAAAAAGTTTGAGGTGGAACTCATTTTCCAGGGGTCAGCAAAATGGGATGTAGGTTTCGCAGGACTGAAACAAAGGGCACACCTATGGGGACGTGAGCAGTCAGTTTGAGGGGAGGAAACCCCTGTCCTGATTACTGCAGGTTCAGACTTGAACACAATGAACAATCTGAACACGCCACACCAAACGCACTGACCCAATGCTGAACACCAACAATGACAGGACACAACTCCCCTCCCAAACCCTGCAAGAGCCCCTTCCAACTAAAGCAACAGGACCATGTATGCCAATATAAATCACTACCTTCTTACTTTAAAAACAAAAGGCCCAAAACACAGGGTTTGTGTTCTGCCATGCAGGGAACATTTCACAATACAATTTCTAATTTATCTCAATTATATAGGCAGCTACCAGATATGGCTCTATACTAGAGGTCAGAGGTGACATCTAGACTGGATTCAAAACACAGTGGAGATAAATTAGTTTATAATTTTAATAAGATATATTCCTATATATAGAATGAGTAGGGTTTATTTTACTTGATTCCCTGCAACCAGAGGAATGTCTATACATTTTAAACTAATACAGAGGCCAAATAAAAGCTGCTCCAAACTAGATTACAAAATGACTCTAGTACACACAATTTAAACCTTTTATAAGTTGCAATTACAGTACACAAAAATAAAGATTCACATTTAAATTTCATAAAATTCCATTGAATTGATGAATCTTTAATAATAATAATAATAATAAAATTAAACATTTTATACATGATATATTTAAATTTTTATTTATTCTGGTGAAAAGTAGGCTACACCTCATTTTGATAGAATTTTGCTGTTAAATTGAAATGCATAAACCTTACAAATAGGCCAAATTTCTCTCTTTTGTGAAAAAATAAATAAATACAATTAGCTGCGTTCACCCAATTTAAATACAGAAATATAAAGAGTTGTCCGTGTTTAGTCGCGGTCTTTAATGAAACGTCATGAGAAAGGCGGAAGACGACATTTTTTTTTTTAAACACTAGAGAATGATCTTGTTAAATCTGCCATAAAACTATATTCACATAACACGAGAGAGCGCGCGCGCGCGCGCCATCAGGTGAGTCGCATTTCAGTGCCAACTTCAAAATTAATAATCAACAGACTCCACATTCCTCTCCAAACTCAACCATGAACCATTTTTTCCACAACAAACTCCAGGATACTCCTCCACAACACAAACATGCATTTAAACAACTAAAAAAAACACCTCTAAAATACTTAAACACGCGCAAAGCGAGTCTTTAAACGTCACGCGCAGAGAGTCTTTAACTTGACTGAAAGAAGTTTAGATTTACTAAAGTTTATGTCTCTTACCTCCTCCTCTAATGAAACACTGGTGTTCGGCTCTGAATCTGACTTCAGACTCATTGTGTAACTTTAACGCTTCTTTTTGTCTTTGTGCCAGAAAAAAACCAAACAAACAAAAAAGTTGTCCCTGTCGGTGATTTTTTTCCCTGGTGTGCGTTAAAGTTGTAGAAGAAAACCTCGGTGTCGTTTGTGCCCAGGTGAAGCCGTGAGATAAAGCCAGAATCCGAAAGTAAAGGTGAGAGGTGCTCTGTGAGGGTGAGAGAAGGGAAAGGAAGTGATTTTTTTGGATTTGTCCCCCCTTCGCTCACATCAAGCTCGTTTGAGTTGAAGAGGAAAGAAAGGAGGAAAGAGGAACCCTGGGTAGATTTAAAGCTGGAGTTGTGCGCCTCTGTTCTTCTATCCTATTAGCGGATCAATCATGTTCAATGCGCGCTCACGAGCTTCAGATGGGACTCAGCTGCGCGAGGCCCGGCCCACTTTACCATCAACAACATATTCAAGTCTGCCTTCATATATAACCCCTCCTTTACATCCATACCTATCCATATATACCATTTCTAACCCTGCATTCAGATTTATATAACTTTAACATCTAATCCTGCTTTTATATATAACCCTCACTCTTCTGTCTACTTTCTCTATTCCATAATTGCACATTTTACTCTCTCTCTCTCTCTCTCTGTGTGTGTGTGTGTGACCATGCAGCAAAAAGCAACTTTACACGCATTTTAACATGGAAAACAGTCGCTCTGGGGGGCTTTGTCTCCACTTTACACGAAACCAGTTTCTGGGTTAAAAATATTGCACACTTCGTTTTATCCAAACATCCTCTCAGACCTGTGTGATCTCGCCTCGGTCTCGTGACGCACTCTTGATTTTATAGTGTTTTCTAGTCCAATGCGCGCGTGAAACATGATCCCGTAAAACCACTATGCTGACAGTTTCTAGACGTTGTTAAATTAAAGAAATTAAAAAAGCAAGAACCGATTCATCTGTCATGATTAGTCAAATAAAATATATTCAAGTTTGGTCTAATGTACGTTGAAAAACAAAAAACACGATAAAAACCAAGGCTATGATATTATCAATTATAATCTGATTGTCCTGTAATCATACAGGCCTCTCGTTATTGTGTAATTAAATTAACATATTAAAGGAATAGGCTATACAGGTTCAACACAAGTTAAGTTCAATCGACATCATTTGTGGCATAATATTGATTACCACAAAAATGTTATTTCAACCCGTTCCTCATTTTCTTAAAAAAAAAGCAAAAATCTGGGTAACAGTGAGGCACTTACAATGGAAGTCAATGGGGTAAATCCGTAAACGTTAAAATACTCACTGTTTCAAAAGTATAGCTTCAAAACATAAACGAAGTGTGTTAACATGCTTTTATTGTGATCAAATCGCTTACTAAACCTTTCTGTGTAAAGTTATAGCCAAATTTACAACTTTGTCACCATGACGACGTAATGTCAATAAACTCTAAAAGGACGATTTCAGCAACATTACAGCTCAAATAATACAATGAGTTTTAACATAATAATTAACAAAGGAGCTTTAATAAAATTATAAGATTTACAATTCTACCTTTAAACCCTACAAAAGTTGGTCCCATTAATTTCCATTGTAAGAGCCTCACTGTAACCTCCATTTTTGCTTAATTAAAGAAAAGTAAAAAAAAATTGTTTTGGTGGTAATCAACATTATGCCACAAATGTTGTCAATTGAGCTTAACTTCTATTGAACCCAGAATATTCTTTTAACAAGATAATAATAATAATAACTTGAAGGATAAGAGACTATATATTATGAGCCAAAACATTATGACCACCTGCCTAATATTATAATAATAATAATAGAAAGATATTTATATTTCTAGATATCTACTACAGTATATATAATGTAATATACAGTATATACACTGATGAGCCAAAACGTTATGACCACCTGCCTAATATTATAATAATAATAATAGAAAGATATTTATATTTCTAGATATCTACTACAGTATATATAATGTAATATACAGTATATACACTGATGAGCCAAAACATTATGACCACCTGCCTAATATTATAATAATAATAATAGAAAGATATTTATATTTCTAGATATCTACTACAGTATATATAATGTAATATACAGTATATACACTGATGAGCCAAAACGTTATGACCCCCTGCTTAAAATGCTGTTAATTCCCCGCATGCTGCCATAACAGCGCCGGCCTGCTGAGGCATGGACTCTACAAGATGAAGGTGTCCTGTGGTATCTGGCACCAAGACATTAGCAGCAGCTCCTTCAAGTCCTGTAAGTTGCGAGGTGGAGCAGCTGTGGATCGGACTTGTTGGTCCAGCACATCCCACAGATGCTCAATCGGATTGAGATCTAGGGAATTTGAAGGCCAGGGCAACACCTTGAACTCTTCATCATGTTCCTCAAACCATTCCTGAACAATGTGTTCAGTAGAAGGGCGCATTATCCTGCTGAAAGAGGCCACTGCCATCTGGGAATACCATTGCCATGAAGGGGTGTACCTGGTCTGCAACAATGTTAAGGAAGTTGGCACATGTCAAATTGACATCCACATGAATGCCCAGACTCAGGGTTTCCCAGCAGAATATTGCCCAGAGCATCACACTCCCTCCATCAGCTTGTCATCTTCCCACAGTGCATCCTAGTGCCATCACTTCTCCAGGTAAATGGTGCACATGTGTACAGAAGTCCACCTAATGTAAAAGAAAACGGGACTCATTGGACCAGACGACCTTCTTCCACTGCTCCAAGGTCCAGTTCCGATGCTCATGTGCCCATTGTAGGTGCTTTTGATGGTGGACAGGGGACATCATGGGCACTCTGACCGGTCTGCGGCTATGCAGCCCCATACACAGCAGGGTGCAATGCAATGTGCGTTGAGACCAATTCCTCCCTTAACCATCATTAAAATGTTCTGTGACTTGTGCCACAGAATACCTTCTGTCAGTTTCGGACAAGACGGGATAGCCTTCATTGCTGTTGTGCATCGATGAGCCTTGGGTGCCCAACACCCTGTCGCCGGTTTGTGGTTTGTTCCTCCTCGTACCACTGTCAGTAGGTACTCATCACTGCTGACCGGGAGCACCCCACAAGCCTTGCAAATTCATAGATGCTCTGACCCAGTCATCCGGCCATAACAATTTGGCCATTGTCAAAGTCGATCAGGCCCATTTCTCTACATTCAACACGTTGACTACGATAACTGATTGTTCGCTTACCATCTAATCTACCCAGATCTTGACATGTGGCCTTGTTAGGAGATGATCAGCGTTATTAGCGTTACCTGTGAGTGGTCATAATGTTTTGGCTCATCAGTATATATTCAATCTGATCAGGTGGAGGTAGAGATCTAGGGGACATGGGTCACTGTGTGTGTTTCAGTGTGTCCAGGGCCTGTGATACAGTCAGTTAAATATGTACATAAGCTAGTGTTAAATTCACAAGGCTTCCGGCTGAGCGTTTATGTGTGTGTGTGTGTGCACGTTTGTGTGTTATGGTTCTTGTGTGTGTGTTTTGGAATGTGTGTTAATGCAAACTCAGCCTGTTTGTGCAGGAACAACCATTTTCCTGACTTTGTACTGGAGCACAATCCTTCAGGGGCCAGAAACCTGCTCCTGTGATTCTGTGGAGATCTGAACTTTTAACAATCATTTACCTGCTGATGGTCCTTACTGCCTAACTAAACCTGACCTTGCACATATTTATAGAGGAAAAGATGCAACAGTATCAGTGGTTTGCACCTTCAGTTACTATATTTTGATATTGATCTATTGTACCGTTGTGAGATATTTTTGAGGATTTTTTTTTTTTTGTAGTATAATAGTCATAGTGTAAGTATATATCATCCTTTTGTGTTTTTAATATGCATATTTACAGGTTTACAGAGATTTCCCTAATGGTCCGCCTTTATAATGTTGCACAACACTTTGTGATGTAACAGTATTTACTTATTGATTGATATATTTTTCCATTCTTAATGTTTGGTGAATGATGAATATTCATAAGCAGGTATTGCTCAGAGGGTTTTGGGGATAACTGATTAACCTGTGTATCGGATAAAAGATCATGCATTTTTTAGGACATTTCTGTTTTAAGATCTCTAATCATAAAACGTCATGATCTTATGTTTAAATGTAGATCTGCTTTATTAAAAATATATTTTTCTGTTATTTTCAAGAATATTGACATTTCTGGACAGCTGTCCTTAAAAATGCTATTTTATTTAACTTTATAATCAATTATATTTTTGAGTTTGCTGAACTTACTGTATCGAGTTCATGTAACTTACAATCCAAATTGAATAGTTAAGTTGGTACAACTAAATTGCCTGGCCTTGCAGCTGGTTGCCTTACTTTTTTACACTTTACTCAACTTTTTCATTTTTTTCAGTGTGTTAAAAATGATTATTGAAAAAACTTTTATTGTAAAAGCACTTTAAAACTTTAGTTTTCATTCACAGCACAATGGATTGAACTCCAGCACAAATCTGAACGATGGGTTTCCCGCCCTTTTTGACCAATTAATTTCCATGACCTTTCCAGACATTTCTAATTACTGGAAATATAATTTTATAAATAATTTTAATTCAGACTGATTCGGCATAATTCGCGTGGCACCATGCGAGGGTCAGATGTGTGAAGGGCGAGCTCTGCGCACTTTGATAGTTTTTAATACTTATTGTGTCATAAACAGGTGAGATTCTATACACCCTGTTCCATAACTGTTCTGTGAAGACAATATGTCAAAGAATTCAAAATCCTCAGGCCCTGGAGACATTAAAAGACACTTACGTGCTCAAGCTGATACCCCTGACAGAGTCGCAGACCGGGGACTCGGTTTGGACGATGCAGTGAGAGAGTTGCTGAAAATACGTCGATCGATCACTGCCATGGAGACGAAATTCTCTAAGTTGGTCACAAGAGTGTCAGACGTCGAGAAACAGATAGATTATCTGGAGTCATCGGAGAGGAAATTATCTGCTAACATGCTAGCGACCAAGACAGACTTGGAACGTGTTTGGGAAAAGTTGAAAGACTTCAGAATTGTTGGAATTCCTGAGAGCGAAGAAGGCCGAGATATGGTGAAATTCCTAGATGAGCTCTTCCCGAGTCTGCTCGACATAACAGGCCATAAGATGGAAATCGAGCGAGCTCACAGAGTTCCGGCTCAACGATCCGATGAGGGAGACAGGCCCTGATAAATTCTGGCCAAATTTCTGAGATCAAGATAAAGATCTTGTGTTACACGAGGCGAAGAGTAAAAAGGCTTTCTGGGAAGAACCATAGATTTTCTTGTTCCTAGACTTTTGTGAATTCAACAAGAGAGAAATTTGATCGATTCAAGGAATGCAAGAACTCTTACATCAATGGAAGGTCGCTTTTGTTCTGTAGAAGAACACACCTTCGGGACAGTTATGTGGATGAATCTACACGTCTTTGTGTTTCTCCTGCCTATTGGCTGGAGTTTGTTTTATAGATTATTATAGGGGCTCTCATAGGCGTACATGGACTGTTTTAGTTTACAGGGATGGACGCTGGTTGGTGCTGTCTTATGCAGGGTTAATGCGCATGTTTTTCTTTTTGTTGATTGTTTGGTTCGGGGGCTGGGGTTTGATTGTTATAGTAATGTTGGAATGTGGTCTTTATTATCTTGTTTTTGACATGTAATCTGTTTTTTCTAATATGTCAAAATGTTAATATGAGTGGATTTTCTCTATCCATGTGGAATGTGAATGGGAAAATGCATTCAGTTTTGAATGCTATTCTGATGCTAGTGAAACTTTGTAATATGGCACTTTTCATACCACTGTCTCCTTAAGATGATTCACTTATGTTTTCCTCTTTTGTAAGTTGCTTTGGATAAAAGCGTCTGCCAAATGAATGTAAATGTAATATAAAATGAATGGGTTGGGCCACCCCACAAAAAGAAGGAAGGTTATTTCTTAAACGTAAGAAATATGATATTGTGTTTCTTCAAGAGACTCAACTTTCACCGCAGGAAGCTGAACATTTTGAAAGATATGTGGTAAGAGCAGGGGAGTCATTACATTGATAAGTAAAAATCTACAATTCAAATGTCTAAAACAGATTAATGATAAATTAGGAATTTCAGAAGATTACAGAAGAGTCATTATTGTTTTAGCAGAAATTCAGGGGCAAAGGTTGATTTTGGCTAATATTTAGGCCACCATGGTAAGCTTTTGCTTTATGCAGATGATATTTTATTATTCGTCTCTGACCCCACTAGATGTATGCCTTGCCTCCACAGAATTATTCATTCCTTTTCTAAGTTCTTAGGATACAGAGTTAATTGGTCTAAATACAAAGCTTTGTCTCTGACAGCGTACTGCCCAGTAACGGCCTTTCAGCTGGGCGCCTTCCAGTGGCCCAAACAGTGTTTGGGCATTTTATTCCCAGCAAATTTGTCTGATTTAGTTATTTGTCTGATTTAGTTAATTTTGACCCCTTAATAAAATGGTTTCGAGTGATGTGGGCAGGTGGGCTTAATTACATTTATCTATGATTGGGAAGGTTAATATTAAATAGGCCAATTGACAAAGGTGAGCTAGGCCTATGGAAGATTTTGTTTTATTATTATGCAATTGGTCTCAGACATCTGGCTCATTGGTCGCTTCCACCTGAGAGAGCCCCTCCCTGGTTCTGTATTAAACAGGAAGTCCTTGCCCCTATTTTGCCATTGCAAAGCCTTTCTATTAAACTAACCGGAGAAGTTAAGTTACACCCCGTTATCTCGCATTTGCACTCGGTATGGACAAAAGTGTCCAGAGTGTTTAATATAGTAGTGGGGGTTAAATATTGATTCAGTTTGTATATGTTTTGCTTTTCTTTGTTTAATAGATAAATCAATAAAAAATGTTAATCATATATATATATATTTTTTTTAATCTGACTGATTCACTAATAAAACATTTGAGAACCATTTAAACTAATTCATTAACAAGAACCGACTCAAAAGAACGATTCGCTCACAAATTAAACATTTCTATGTCTTTTTTAAAAAGCTGATATTTCCAAATTTTTCCATGACCATTGGAGCCCTTAATGTTTTTTTATGAATTTCTATGAAGTACAGTAGTTTACCTCACATCTTAGTCGTATCTTTGCCTAGATCTATCTACATATGTATTTCCTTGGTTAATCTAGACATCAGATAAACACCCTAATTAGCAGAGGGCGTGATTTGGGCGTTAGTTTTACCCTGTAAAAGTGTCCCAGCGGGGTCTGCGTCCCTTTCGAAAAACCACCCTGCCCCCTTCTTATCAGGGGTGAGTTAAGAGAATGCTGACAGAGATAAACACTCTGCCACCGTCACCTCACTATCAGACACGAGGGGTATAAATAACTATATCTAACATTCTTCATTGCCACAGAGACAACAACAAGAGGACCTGATTGAGAGCACACATAACCCTTTATTGTTTTGAAGAACTGCGGTACTAACTGAAGGGGTTAGTCAGAGAGTCACCAATAAAATTCAAGGGATGTATAAAGTTTAAAAACAAATTGAGGGATTCTGAGAGTCAGAGAGAAAGAGATGACTGTGTGCCTAGGCACGCTCGTTCTCCTGCATAAATCCTGTTTGTGTATAGCTCCATTCCACTGTTGTGTTTAATATTACAGTGTACAGGTCTCCACTGCAAGTGAAAAGCAGCAAATCACATATGTTTGTTTGACAGAGCCCTGCGATCCGTTCACGCTCCTGGTCAGCGATTTACAGGATTACACCATTAATGTTTATAAACTGTGGCTGTTGATTACCACAGAAAATATTTGTGACTTTTCCCTCCAAAAAAAAAGAAAAGAAAAAGGAAATAAAAAGTCTATTGGGCAAACGTACAATAACTATCCCATAGACTTCAACTGTAAGTGCATTTAAGTTGGAATATTCCTTTAAGCAGCCTCTGATGTGGTCACACATTTTTTTATTTTATTTTAGAGCATAACTTGAATTTAACCTAGACTATGAGACTTTTCGATGTACCGATGTATCGGCCAAACATTGGCATTGCATTGCAAAACATCATGTAATCTCAGCAAATTAATGTCAAATAATGTCACTGTACTTTGAAACAAAGAAAACATGTAGAGGAATATTGAATAAAGTTGTTTTTACATTTCTTTCGAAGTTGTGTAATTAATGATCAGTGATTTAAAAAAGGACTACCGAACTATTGGGTTCGGCATATGTTGTTCTATACATAGGACATATTATTTGGAAATCATTTTCGGCACACGCATTTCGTATCTTTGCATCCCTACTTTCGAATCTGTCATGGTAGAAATAAACCGCAATAGCCACGTATCCACTTTCGGGCCAAATGAGGGCATGCTAGTGTGTGCCAGGGCTAGTTGCATTCCCACTGTCACTTCCGGGGCTTTATCATGCCTCAATGGGGCTTTCTCAGGGCCAACAGCCAATGGCCTTTTGCCTGCTGACTACCCTTGGGCCAAACAAGGCCAACAGGGGATTAAGGCGGGTTCAATGTCAAAGGTAGAGTTTTGCCAAACTTCCCAGGTTGTGTATCCAGTTCACAGGTTCAGGTTAAAACGGCAAATGGACAAAGCCCAGAGAAATTACTTTCCATGGTTCAGTGAACTTTCATAGACGCGTACTGGGACATAGTCCCGATGTTAGTGGAGAGACCACACGGGACACCATGGCAGTTATAGTTGGTGAGTTGTCCACGCTAACTTATCTTGCTGTTTACATTTGATATAAACACGATATTCTAGATAACTAGATAACATGATACCTCAGCTTGAGCTTCCCTCTTGCTTCCCTCTTGGGGGGTTGATGTTGGCACCGCAGCAGCGTATTAAGGGTGGGTAACGCTGTGGAGCTATTGGCCTGATGGTGGGAACGTAGATCAATTTTGGTCTGGCATCTTGAGGTCCGAGGCTATTGGCCTCAGCTGGCCAGTTGATAGCCCTAGCTCGTACTTGCCCGATAGTGGAAAGCGGCTATTTAGTGATGGACTACAGATGGCTGTTCTCAGATCAGTGGGGGAAGGGTTTCTGTAAACTTCCTCCACCACTAACTTTAATATGTGCTCTGCTGTATCTCTCTGTGCTGTCAGCTGCCCTTGATGTACCACAGAGCCCTCTGTGAAATATTTAAAATCTCTTATTGCAGTTTCATGTCTGTCTGAAGATTGTGTCAAGGTAAAGGTTTTAAAGTCCTTTAATAAAACTCAGAAATAGCTTTTTTAAAAAGTGTTTTTAGCTTCACATTTCTGCCTTTAAACCCTCCAAAATTTGGTCCCATTCACTTCCATTGTTAGTGCCTCACTGTAACCTCCATTTTTGCTTTTTTTTAAAGAAAAGGAGGGGAGAATCAAAATATTTTTTGTGGTAATCAACATTGTGCCACAAATGCTGTCAGTTGAGCTTAAAATGCATTGAACCCGGAATATTCCTTTATGGTTTTCTTGCTTTTTTTGCTACTGTACCTTTAAGACTTCAATATATGTAAAAAGATGTACATTTATCTGAAAAGACATACATTTGGCATTCATACACTGAAAAAATTACTAGTAAGTTTTTGCACAGTTTAAAGCAATTTGAATTGTATAAAATCTACTTCATGACATTTAAGTAAGTGAAAACATTTTATGTAAACATTTTAGTTAACACAGTAACTTTCACTAGCAAATCTAATATACATTTAGTTACATTTTAATACACATTTTATTAGAATTCTTCACATTCTAAACTTTCCTTATAAACATGTTTAATCATGTACTACATGATATATGGAAGCCTTCCACAGGGATCACATTGCATTGCTGGCAATAGAAACGAAATACAGAGCTGCGCACACAGATCTCAACGCTTCGTGCACAAAACACGATGACTGTAACAATAAAACAATAAAACCTCAAAATGAACAGGTCATTTTGAGTACAAAAGGAACTTCAGTCTTCACAAACAAGTTACCAAATATAACAGCAAAATCAGCAATAGAAATGGTGTAAATAAACATGCAAATACTGAAACCATGAAAGCTCATTAAGTATTGAAGTCCGATGCATGCAGGGAAAAGTGAAGTAAAATTAGCTTATTTTACTTCCCTGTGCAATTTACTCAAATTAGCTAATACAAATTTCTACTTTACGACTGATACAAGATAACGCATTGTAAAGATAACAAACAATCAAGCGTAATATTTACTTAAGTTAGAGAAGTATAAATGTAAAGTACTTAAATCTTTTCTGCTATATTTACTTCACTACAAAATAATATGGGCCAAGAGAATCACATTAAATCTACAAATCCAGGTATCTCTCAGTATCATGGTTCAAAGTTTTATTCATCACATGCTCACCTAAGGGAAAAGAAGTTAATGTTTTGTTCTGCAAGCATTTTTGACTGCGTTAAACAATAAAAAGTCAATAAAACGCAAAAAAGTATAAGGCAAAGTAAAGCCTTTCAAAGGCAAACGCATGACCTCTCTCTTACACACACACACACAAACACACAGGAAAAACAGACATTGAGTTTTTTATTTAAGAAGTGCTGAAGTGACTGTAAAGTGTTTCATGCAGTTGTATACACACTCTTGGCTTGCTCTAGTTTATAGAGACTCAAGATTGGCTCCTTTTAAGGTGAATTCCCTGTTTGCTCTCTGCATTGAACTTTTACTGGCAAGAGCTCTTGGGAGAAAGTTTCCCTAAGAGAGAGAGAGAGAGAAAGAGAGAGAGAGAGAGAGACAGGAACAATCCAAAGCAAAGTAATTGTTTGAAGAACATATGAGTGGTGCAAAACTCCTATGATGCTAAGGTGTTGTTGGTGGTAGCCAGGGTGTTGCTAAGTGGTTGCTAAGGTGAGTGTTCTGAGTGTTATTTAGCATGTTGCTATGGGGTTGCTAGGATGGTATGGATGGTTGCTAGGTGGTTGTTTACTGGCCCAAGTCCAAAGATTCCCTTTTGATCTCTCTTGTTCCTCCTTCAATGAAAGTTTATGGGATTTATTTCCGTTTTATCATTCGCCTGGTGAAAATCATTAGTCTAAGCTCTTCAAAAAGTACTAGCTCACCTCTCTTCAACAAGTCACATGATTTGAAATATCATTCATTTCTGTACCACAAAAAAGTAACATGCCGAAGTTCAATACGTAGATGAAAGAATGAGCCTTAAAAGCTCTTTAAAATCTCAAATATTTCTCTTAGATAGAAATGAGATTAAAGAATGTTCTGGGTTCTATACAAGTGAAGCTCAAGCGAGAGTATTTGTGGCATAATGTTGATTACCACAAAAATGTATTTTGACTCGTCCCTCCTTTTATTTAAAAAAGCAAAAATCGCAGATACAACGAGACACTCACGATGGAAGTGAATGAGGCCAATCCGTAAATGTTAAAATAGTCACATTTGCAAAAATATAGCCACAAAACATAAACAATATGTGTGTAAACATAATTTTAGTGTGATAAAATCACTTACTAACCTTTTCTGTGTAAAGTTATAGCCATTTTAAAACTTTGTTGCCATGTCAACAAACTTTAAATTACGAATTAAACAACTTTACAGCTCAAATAATACACGAGTTTTAACAGAAGAATTCATGTAAGTGCTTTTATAAGATTATAATATTCACAGTTCTGCCTTTAAACCCACCAAAAACTGGCCACATTCATTTTCATAGTAAGCGCCTCAATGTAACCTCCAACATTATTCCACAAATCCCATCGATTGAGCCTCACTTGAATTAAACCTGGAATATTCAAATGGAGATTCGCCTTTTCAGAAAAAGAGCTCAGTAATCTGATATGTTCTCAATATAACCTCAAAAGACTTATGCTATCCACATTTATGCTCTGTGCTTTAACTTTATGTCAACAAATGTCTCATTTATCCAAAGGAATTTTGGGAGAAACATCTGAGACAAGATGATTCACTGATTATTAAACCTTAAATATGGTATATAACTCTCATTGACGTTCTAGTCCCATTGTTTAAGACAAGACTCAATTTTTAAATATCTAACTTCCAAACGCTTAAATGTAAACAAATCGCTCTCAGAAGTCCAGCCTTTTATGGAGTCCAGAGCAGCTGAGATAAATTAAAGTGTCAGTGTTTATTTTCCAACAAATCAGCAGTTGAGCACTCTGGCCCGCTTGTCAGCTGATAAAACACACTGACGGAGAGCGAGAGACGAAATCAAACTAATATAAAGACGCAGAGAAAACCCAGACTTAAAAGGATAAACAGACAAAAGATGGAAGAAAAACTTATCTACGTAATCCTGCGTTATCAGGATGGAAGATCTTTGTCTTGTAAACCCGTGTGGTCAAGAGGCTTGAAAGTCTTTTATTAGCTTCAGGATTTTAAAGGTCTATTTCTGGGCTTATAGTTTCACTCTGTCCTTTTAGGGAGGAGAGGCACTCATACACATCAAACCATGAAGAGAGAGAAATATCAGTCCCAGCTATTTGTTACACACCAAGGCCTGTGAATCTTCAGTTGTGAGTGTCTGGGATCTGGAGCAATTCAGAGCTCATTTTTGGGTTTTTAAAATTCGTCAAATGTGGCAAAAGATCACAGACATTAGCTGTGATGTCACAAAATCGCATACTTCTGCTCTATTCTATGGTATTCCATGGTGTAAGCAGTGCAAGTAGTCTGTCCACACAGAAAATGAAATGAAATTACTATTACGAGTTCCCAGATTATGTCATTTTTCATTCCAAATAACAGCGGTCAAGGCTTGCACCTATAGCGGAAGGGGCAGGGTAACCAGGCCACGATGTTGACTTCTGTAAAGACAGCACCTTGCAAATGTGAGTTGAACGCTTTACCATCACCCCACGATGTGTGTATATGTACATTATTTGAGGTATAAGCTTTGGCGTACTTTAAAGGTGGGACGAATTTATTATTCTTTCTTTTTTTGATTTGTCACTTTTTCTCCCCAATTTCGAATGCCCAATTCCCAAAGTGCTCTAGGTCCTCATGGTGGTGTAGTGACTCAATCCAGGTGGCAGAGGACGAATCTCAGTTGCCTCCGCGTCTTAGACCATCAACCAGCGCATCTTATCACGTGGCTTGTTGAGCGCGTTACCGCAGAGACGTAGCGCGTGTGGAGGCTTCACGCTATCCTCCGCGGCATCCACGCACAACTCACCATGCGCCCCACCGAGAGTGAACTACATTATCGCGACCACGAGGAGTTTACCCCATGTGACTGTACTCTCCCTAGCAACCGGGCCAATTAGGTTGCTTAGGAGACCTGACTGAAGGTCGCTGGTTCGATCCCCACAGCCACCACCACTGTGTCCTTGAGCAAGGCACTTAACTCCAGGTTGCTCCCTGGGGATTGTCCCTGTAATAAGTACACTGTAAGTCGCTTTGGGTAAATGCATAAATGTAAATGTAAATATATATATTAGTTTTCCATTGTGTTCCTCTGTGGCCGGCGCTGGATTCTACAGTTAGAATAGCGGTAAAACAAAATCATAGACAAACAACATTCATCCACATTTTTATTTTCACTTTAATGCAAATTTGGATATTTCGATTAGATAACTCAAGTGTTCTAAATTAAAGGGAGGGCATGAATAGAAAAATGCGACTATATGGAAATGTGCCCTGTCAGCACATCGTGTCACCAACATATGTATATATACATACAAGGTGAATATATAGGCTTTAAAAATCTTAATTTGTTAAATACTTAAATACAGAGCAATGTTACAGAGCCAATTCTCCATAATTTCAAAATAAGAGTCCAGAAATAAGTATGAGTATATTCGGGCTTGCTCATATTTCCGCGCTTCGCTCCAAATAAAAAAAAAATTCGAATTATTATTAGGAGTTTGGTTTCACAAAAATAAAAGTCTGTGCCTGTCAAAGTAAGGAAAGACTAAGAAAGTTTTTTAACATTCAATAAATGGATTTTAAAAACTATCATGCGATTAATTGGTTATCAGCCTTTTCCACCACCTTAGTTATCGTATTGGCAAAATCCACTATCGGTCGACCTTTAGTTTTTATTTTGTTTGTGTGTGTTATAATAAGTGGTGATCCAGCTCTAGAATGTGTTAATGTTATGAATCAATGATTCGTGCTCTTTGGGGCTGTTATCACACAGTGACGTTGAGTTACAGCATGTGGTTAGGTTCTCTCGTGCATCCAGACGCGCGCTCTACTCACTCCGCTATTGTGCAGCTTGCGCTCCTTTCCAGTTAAATTGCCAAGCAAAATGCAAACAATTGTGACCCCACTCATAATATACATCCACTGACATACAGATGCACTCCTCGTTTATTACAATAAAAAAATGTATTAGGGCAGATCAGAACTTGGAACTCCTTGTACAATCAGCCATTCTAGCTAAAGTTTACTGATCCATGTATTTATCCACTCACCCACAAAAAACAAATACTGACAGATTGACAGAGCCAGATTGTAGCCAAGATTAAGTAAAGATTATTTGACATTATCCACACTGAAATGAAAAGACAAGCATAGACCAGCATGAATTTCCATGCTAATCCAGGCTGGTTTATGCTGGTCTGGTGATGGTCTAAGTGATCATTTGCATCAGCAAAACCAGCTTAGCGCACGGACCATCATAGCCATGGTGTCATTAAGCTTCTGAAGCTGGTCAACCAGCATGTTCTTGTTAGTTAAGCTAGTTAAGTAGCCTGGTGGGTGCACTAACATCTCATGCTGATGACGGGCATCAAAAACACAACATACTGTACGCTGGGGACCAAATAAGATGGTTTTTTCTAATGAATCCGCCAGTTAGACCAGCGCAAAACAGCGTAACTGGTTCAGCCTGGTGTATGCAGGTTTAAGGCTTTTCAAGCTGATGAAATTGGTGAACTAGCATGTTCATTCATGTGAAACCGATATGACAAAGTGAGACTTATCCGCACTCTAGCATATTTTGCTGGTAAACCTGTGACTTCAACACATAACATCTGTGCGGGATTATGCGGTTGTTGCTCAGGTTGGGTGTGGCGATGGAGAGGCAGTATGACAGCAGGCTTTTAGCAGCCCTCAGAGGGGCCGTCTTCCATCTCACTGCCTTCCCCTCCACACAGTCAAATCTTACAGTTCATTACCCAACCCAAGCTAAAAACATCTTAGCACTCGTGTTCAACTGGTCTGAGGGAACCAGAGCAAAGAAATGGATTGTGCATCAAAGATAGATGAGAAAGCCTTTCTTTCAATTCTTAATTTATCATATGTAATTAAAGGTTATGTTCATTTCTGACACACATGTGAAGGAAAGAACACTTCCAAAGCTTAATAACACTAGAGAACATCGGTCATTATCTCAGTGTCCATGGAAACCTGGAGTCCCAAATGCTTAAATCTGAGGTCCCACTTTCTATTAGGTGTCTTTAACTACTATGTACTAACATTAAAAAACATACACTACAATGTATTTATTGTGTAAATGCATGTTGTTCTGCAATATTCTCACAAGATTCACATGTGCTGCAACTGAGGTTAAGGACTAGGGGTAGAGTTAGGGTTAGGTTTAGAGGTTAGGGTTTAGGGTAAGGGTTGGGTTAGGGTTAGGTTTAGAGGTTAGGGTTTAGGGTTTAGGTAAGGGTTGTGTTAGGTTTAGGGGTTAGGGTTTAGGGAAAGGGTTGGGTTAGGTTTAGGTTTAGAGGTTAGGGTTTAGGGTAAGGGTTGGGTTAGGGTTAGGGTTAGGTTTAGAGGTTAGGGTTTAGGGTAAGGGTTGTGTTAGGGTTAGGTTTAGAGGTTAGGGTTTAGGGTAAGGGTTGGGTTAGGGTTTAGAGGTTAGGGTTTAGGGTAAGGGTTGGGGTTAGGGTTAGAGGTTAGGGTTTAGGGTAAGGGTTGGGTTAGGTTTAGAGGTTAGGTTTTAAGGTAAGGGTTGGGTTAGGTTTAGGTTTAGAGGTTAGGGTTTAGGGTAAGGGTTGGGTTAGGTTTAGAGGTTAGGGTTTAGGGTAAGGGTTGGGGTAGGGTTAGAGGTTAGGGTTTAGGGTAAGGGTTGGGTTAGGTTTAGAGGTTAGGTTTTAAGGTAAGGGTTGGGTTAGGTTTAGGTTTAGAGGTTAGGGTTTAGGGTAAGGGTTGGGTTAGAGGTTAGGGTTTAGGGTAAGGGTTGGGTTAGAGGTTAGGTTTTACGGTAAGGGTTGGGTTAGGTTTAGGTTTAGAGGTTAGGGTTTAGGGTAAGGGTTGGGTTAGAGGTTAGGGTTTAGGGTAAGGGTTGGGTTAGGTTTAGAGGTTAGGGTTTAGGGTAAGGGTTGGGGTAGGGTTAGAGGTTAGAGGTTAGGGTTTAGGGTAAGGGTTGGGTTAGGTTTAGAGGTTAGGGTTTAGGGTAAGGGTTAGGGTTAGGTTTATGGTTGAGGTTAGCAGGATAACTACAGATGCAATTAAATGCAGGCATTTTAAATGTATGTACAATGCAACAACACATGTGTGCATATATAATAAGTATATTAAGTAGTTACAGACACCTAGTATAAAGTGGGTCCAAAGACAATATCATGCTTCAGGTTACAGTCTGATCTAATAGTGAATTCAGCAACAACTGGTCTAAAGTTCTTCAGCTGAAATCGGTCTGTGCTTACTGAAATTCAAACCACTGCCCTAAATGTCAGCTGAAAATATTGTCAAACGTTTGAGCATATGTGTGCTCCAGTGTGAAATGTCCACAGAGGGGCACCAAAAGTGAGTTGTAAAGTGAGTTGTATTTGTTGTAAGTAATGTATTACAACAAACAGGAAGGCATGTTCTATTAACCTTATGGCCTAAACCAAACCCTAACCCTACCCATTAGTGGAGTAAAAACGTAATCTTAGAGGGAAAATGCAACCTCTAACTCACCATTAATTATGTGAACGCAATTACATCCTGGTTCCTATGGGACCAGAACGCAAGTCTCTGAGGCTATTCGCACACATGCTATCCGTAGCACCACAGGAAAACCTGGGGCCCACCCATAAACGTTGCGGAACTGGGTTAAGGCCAGTTACGAATGAATTAGTCAGGCTAACTTCATCCGTAACTTTAAAGCGAACAACTTTTCTTTCCAAAGCCACAATGCTGTAAATGATTTAGCATCCCTGCGGCTGTGCTGCTAAAAATGACAGAGCTACACCAGCAATGGATTTAGCGCTCATCATTTATGACTTCAGGGCGAGAGGGGGGTTTGTCATTCTCTTGTCCCCAGCGAGTGGTTCTCAGTGCTGGTGAGTATGAATAAGGCATGTTTGGCCTCCGTTCTGTCTGTTTGGAAGGCCTCTGATGGCAGAATGGACTCCGGGGTGGACAAAAGGGTTTGGTCACAAAAATAAAGGCTTCCTATACAGAAATCTGATATATGGCAATACATGCAAAACTGTTAGAGAAATATACACCTGAGCATAAAAGAAAAGAGGGATTCCTTTGTACCCAGATGAAAGAAAGATACATTATTGATAGATGTATTGAAGGACAACACCAAATCTTTCAACCACTCTACAATGTTTGTGTCAGATAATGTTCTAGAATTTTCAGTAAGCTTGTCTTGATTGATCAGACAGAAGATCTCACCTCTATCTCTCAATCTCTCAAATGATTCACTTCTATCAGACTCCCAGGAGGGGGGGTTGTCTGGACATGACATCACACCTTTTACACCCTGCTTACATGGTAAGGAGGAAGCCCTAATGGAAGGTGAGTGTCCTGAGTGTTCAGCAGCACTCAAGAATCTGTCACCAACTTTCTATTTTGCAGTTTTCCTGCTGAAAAGACTAGCATATACAGTATGTTTTGTTTTGGGTGCTGGTTACCAGTATGGGATGCTGGTCACTACCAGGCAGGGGTGTGTCCAGATGGGTAGCCTGGGGTGGCCAGGTGCACCCCAAATTCTAAACTGTGATTGGTTGTTTACTAATTTGGAGGCAGGCTTTAAATAAAACCAGGTAGAACCTCATTGGTTTAAATCGGAGTGGGAAGCAAAATCAAGAAATGACATCAAGGGATTACTGTAATGTGATATGTAATATCTTCTTTATATTCTCAAAATCAATATCCTACTTGATAGTAGTTTCATCTCTCCACAGAACTGCCCAGAACTACTGCATGCCTTACGTGATGCGCTGTTACGCTACATGTCTCCCTTGATTGAGTCTGTGCCCAACATGGGCTACCCCAGTCAAAAACGTCTTGACACCCCATTGCCACCACGCATCAAAACTAGCTTAACAAGGGAGAGTACTTTGGTCAATCAGCATCACTAGAAAGATCACGCAGGTCAACCATTTTCACCAGTTTTGCTAGAAAACGGACTTGCATCAGACTAGCACAAACCGACATAAACCAGTCTAGACAACTTTGGAAATTCATATTAGTGTCTTCCGTTGGGCTCTTTAGACATTTGGCCACACCTCTTCATCTTTTAGATTGTTTGAAACTCATCTCTCCCATCTTTTCTTTGTTTCCTTTCTTCCTCTCATGTCCTGTTTCTTCCCTTTTTTCTTCCATCCTTACTCTTTTCTTTCCTTTCCTTTCTTCTTTATTTCATTCCTTCCTTTCCCTTTCATTTTCTTCCTTCCTTTCTCTCTTGCTTTCCCTTCCTTCCTTATCTTTCCTCTCGTTTTCCTTCTTTTCTTTCTTCCTCATTTACTCATACTAATTAAATTTTTTCATCCTTCTTTCTATCATTCCTTCCTTCTTTCTTAAATTTTTCTTTCCTTTTTTTCTTTTTCATTCTCACATTTTCCTTTTCTCTCTTTTGCTCTTTTTTCCTTATCTCTTTCTGCCTCTCATTTCCTCATTCTTTAATACATTCCTTCATTTTATTTTGTTTCTTTTTCTTCCTTCTTTCATTTCATTTTATTTCCTTTCTTTGTCTTCCTTTTGTCTCTCCCTCTTTCTATCTATCCTTCCTTCCTTCATTCTCTTTCTTTCTTTCTTCCTCTCATTTGCTTTTTCTTCCTTCATATAATTTCTTTATTTTGTTCATTCTTTCTTTCCCTGCCTTTCTTTATCTTCTTTTCTCTCTCTGTTTTATATGTTCTATTTCCTTTCCCTTCCTTCTTTCTGCCTCTTATTTTGTCATTCTTATTTCATTTTTCTTCCTTCTTCCTTTCTTTCCTTCTTTCTTTCATACATTCCTTCATTTTCTTTCTTCAGAGGAGACGATTCAGGTACAAGTCGAGCCACAATTTCACCTTAAAGCATCAAGAGCATCCCAAAGGTCCCTCGACACCCCCGCAAGTCTCTCCTTTCCACTTCCCTCCCTCCCTCCTTCTCTCTCTCTCTCTCTCTCTCGATTTCACTCTCCCTCTCTTGCTTCAATGAAGACATCCAATCGTGTTAGCCTCATCTCAGTGCTAAAACACTCTCTCCGCACCCCCTCTGTCATCTGCTCTGTTGCCGCTCTCATTTCTACAGAGCAGAAACACTTTGAAATCTCTCTGAAAAGGAAAATCCTGGCCCTCATTTCCTGTGTGGGGTTTATTTTTGATAACACTAAGACAACATAATGACAGAAAATTACTCCAGTGATTTTGTAATTGTTAATGTTCCAGTCATTTCTGGTCCCAAATCTTATCAGCGTTTTAAGGGTATTTCCAAACAGAGCTGATTAATTAGCAGAGATACTCTTACAGGTTATAAGGCTACACACCAAAGGAATAATGAAAGACAATTGTCTCACTAGGTGTTACGTAACCATCACAAGGCCCTTCGTATGCCATTGATAGATGAAATGCAGCTTGTGTTGAGTCGGTGAGAAAGAACAACAGATTTAAAAAAGAAAATCTGTCTTTTTGAATTAATGACAGGAGCTCAGAGACATCTGGAGCTCCACTAAAGCTAACCCTGAGCCAGAAAAATACAAACTCTCTCTCTCTCTGTCTGTCTTTCTACATCTTAAGCTTTATAAATCTCTTCTTTCAGGATGCCAAGCATAAGAACAGTTTGTCCTCGACACAAGGTGTTTACATTCTGTAGGGCTCTCCTCTCTTTTTCCTTGTTTGCTTTAGTACAATCCACTGGAAGGAAAAAGGGACTTGGTGGCAGTCCAAAGCATAAAGACTGTGTGTATGTATAGAGCAGACAAGGTCACATGACCAACAGAACAGAGAAACCAGCAGGATGAACAAAGGAACGATTGATCATGATCACACCTTAAGTATGATGGACAAAGAGTGAGTTTGTTTGAGGTGTAGATCACATATGAAGTCAGACAGACAGTGTGAGTCTCTCTGCCATGAGAGGTCAAGGGCAACATGTTCCCAACAAACATGGAGGAAAAACGAATAACAGGACTTTCACAGCAGGAGGGAAAGCTGAGGGGGTCTCAGGAGAACAGAAATAGCAGAAAAATGACCTTCTATCTAACCAAGAGCATCTCCAACTATCCTAAACGTAGTTCTCTGAGAACTGTAGAGCAAGAAAAGAAAAATATGGGAAATTCCCTTGCATCCTCTCTCTCTCTCTCTCTCTCTCTCTCTCTCTCTCTCTCCCCCATCTCTGTCTAAATTCAATATTTTACAATAACAACAGTGCAGTTTCAAATAACAATAACAACAGTATAGTTTAAAAAACAAATTGTATTCCCAAAGCAGTGAAGAAAACAAACAAAATAAAACAAAAACCGTGCAGTGTAAAAAGTATTTACATTGCCCAAGCAGTGAAATATAAGTTAACAAAAAAAATCTAATAAAACATAAGCAATGTAAAAACTGTATTGTTGATTAAGTTTAGGGTTAGAGTTAGGTTTTGGGGTAAGAGTTGGGTTAGGGGTAAAGGTAACAGTGTAACTACAAATGTAATTAAATGCAAGAACTTTAAATGTAATTACAATGCAACAACATGCATATGTACATAATAACAACATTGTATCAAATGGTGAAGTACACAGTAGTTAAGGCCACCTAATATAGCAAATATAATATAACAAAACAAAAACAACAATGCAGTGTAAAAATGAAAAATCAGTGAAAATAAGCAAAAACAAAATAAAACTAAAACATTGTGAAAACTGTTTTTATCTGTGTTTCTAAGTCCTGTTCTCAAATCAGTTTCCTGTAGTGACTCTGATATCTTATTCATCTCTGCTCCTGCTCCAGCTTTCCCATGAACACGTGACTGACAACTCCATGACCTCCACACGTCCCCAGCGGAGCTGAACCCACAGAACTGGGACGGGAGGCACCGCTGGGGTTCCACCCATAAATGTTCCACCTCCTCTTGTGACCCGTTATCCCTGTTTACGATCCACTCACACAGCGTGGGAATCCCAGCCGCCTGTCACAACATCTCAGGGTAAATTTAGAATCAGATACACTAAAACACAGTTTTCCACGGGTTAAAATGTTCCAGACAGAAATGTTGTGCTTACATCATGTTAGTCTCAGGTTCAGATGGCGCACAAAACTATCAAGAGCGTTCTCAAAATGGAAACTCTGATTCGTTGCTTTTATGCAATTTCTGGGAGTCAACAGAGCATTTTATAAATCCATGCAGAAACAATTGTTTCTGCTATAATGAGCACTTTTGAGAAAGAAGTTTGAGTGTTTTGTGGCATAAAGACTACTAGTAAACAAGTAAACAAGATCTCCACCCTTAAAAATTACTCCACGTCGATCAAACGGCCACTTCCTTTTTAAGTGAGCGGTATCTGGCCAGCGTAAGCTCCAAAGTGGACCAGACTTTATCAAGTCAAAAGTCTGCCTATACAAGACTACATGGTTCCTGGCTTTGGAGAGGCAGGTTTGTTCATCAAGTTAATATGAGCTCAATTTTGTGAAAGAGTATTGTCAACAACATTCTCAGATTACAGACTCTCAAACTTTGTTTCCTTTTGAAGCTTTGAAGGCTTTTTCAAGATAAGATATCTCAGTGTACATTTTCTAGCAATATTGTACCATCACTAACTGTTTATTAACATCTAACAGAGCAGAAAAATGGAAATTCTCCCAATCCCCACTCACTCAATATGCTTATATTAGGTAAGGTAGGGGTGTCCAAACTTTTTCGGTCGGGGCGAAGTGCAGAAAAACATTAGGTGCCGCAGGCCGTGTCGCTGAAATAATTATAAAAATGTATAGAAGCTACTAGATTGCCAATATGCATAATCTTTATATTGTACGCTTAATATTATGCAGGTTTTAATAATAATTTATGCTCTATGGAATGCTTGTGTAAGACTTACATGTAAATAAATGATAGGGTAATTATACTCTTATACTCTTATAATGGAACAGTGATGCGTCTTATAGAAAATATTACACTCACTTATTCACATTTGTATCTTTTTGGCGTCCATTCAGTGGCACTGCAAAGAACATATAGATCTGCTGCTGAGTGCTGGGTGTGACCCATCGCAATAATCAGAATCAGATTACATTTGATCACTTTATGAAGTGATGCAAGAAAATACTCTTTATAACTATACAATTATAACTTCTGTTCTGTTTTTATTTGCATTACAAATACGATCCTAATTTGATCAACATTATCACATCTCATTTTATTTTATAGACGTGCATGTGCAAGCTCATCATGTGCATCAGGCACAGATGTGCAAGTGTTTTAAGTGCTCTCTCTCCTACAGTGTGTCCTCACTCAAATGGTGCTGGGAAGCCAGTGAATACTTTTTCTGGTTTCAACTAAATATCAGAACGAATTCATAAATTACAGTACACTTCCCAGTGCTACAGAGGACGTTCTGGAAGAGTATATATGGAGCAGTTGGAGGGCCACAGATGGCCCGCGGGCCGGACGTTGGACACTCCTGAGGTAAAGTCACCTAACTTTTTTTAGGAACAATTATAGGAGACATAGGGCCCAGGAAATTCTCAGAATATGTTTCCTGATCAGTGCACCACTAAAAGTCATACAGGTTTTGCACAAAGTAAGGGTGAGTATGTGATGAATGAATTTTCATTTTTGGGTGAACTATGCCTTTAAAACATGCTCGACACGAGAGGTCATTTGTGAGCATCACCCTGAGCTGCGGAAACTCTAAAAGCATCAATCGGAGATTTGAAACCAAAACACATGCCATCTCTGTTTATATCTCTCTGCCTCTCTCTCTCTCTCTCTCTCTCTCTCTCGCGCTCTTCCTGATGTCATCTGGATTATGTCTACGAGCTGTCAGTGATAAAATGCAGGCCCACCTTAAAGTCTCCCAGGTCTCCTCTCCTCTCTGTCTAAGTTTCTCAAGTATTTAGTGTGTGCTAAATTGTAACAAAAACACAAAGAATGCATCTAATGAGCTACAATATCTGGCGTAATCCAATCGTTCATCACCGCACTGAAATTTCACCTGTTCAAAACAACCACATACACCAAAAAATCTGGGGGTTTTCAGGTTTTTCACATGCCACCAAGAATGACTGCGCAATGGATTACGGACCCATTAAGAATGCTGGTAATAACATACACTCACCTAAAGGATTATTAGGAACACCTGTTCAATTTCTCATTAATGCAATTATCTAATCTACCAATCACATGGCAGTTGCTTCAATGCATTTAGGGGTGTGGTCCTGGTCAAGACAATCTCCTGAACTCCAAACTGAATGTCAGAATGGGAAAGAAAGGTGATTTAAGCAATTTTGAGCGTGGCATGGTTGTTGGTGCCAGACGGGCCGGTCTGAGTATTTCACAATCTGCTCAGTTACTGGGATTTTCACGCACAACCATTTCTAGGGTTTACAAAGAATGGTGTGAAAAGGGAAAAACATCCAGTATGCGGCAGTCCTGTGGGCGAAAATGCCTTGTTGATGCTAGAGGTCAGATGAGAATGGGCCGACATTCTGGCGTAAACAGAATGAGAACATGGATCCATCATGCCTTGTTACCACTGTGCAGGCTGGTGGTGGTGGTTTAATGGTGTGGGGGATGTTTTCTTGACACACTTTAGGCCCCTTAGTGCCAATTGGGCATCGTTTAAATGCCACGGCCTACCTGAGCATTGTTTCTGACCATGTCCATCCCTTTATGGCCACCATGTACCCATCCTCTGATGGCTACTTCCAGCAGGATAATGCACCATGTCACAAAGCTCAAATCATTTCAAATTGGTTTCTTGAACATGACAATGAAATCGCTGTACTAAAATGGCCCCCACAGTCACCAGATCTCAACCCAATAGAGCATCTTTGGGATGTGGTGGAACGGGAGCTTCGTACCCTGGATGTGCATCCCACAAATCTCCATCAACTGCAAGATGCTATCCTATCAATATGGGCCAACATTTCTAAAGAATGCTTTCAGCACCTTGTTGAATCAATGCCACGTAGAATTAAGGCAGTTCTGAAGGCGAAAGGGGGTCAAACACAGTATTAGTATGGTGTTCCTAATAATCCTTTAGGTGAGTGTATATATATTATACACTACCGTTCAAAAGATTGGGGTCATTGCTATGCCTTGTTTCAGTGTTCTGAGTGGATTTTAGCACATTGCTCTGGTGTTGTTGGTGGTTGCTAGGACATTGCTATGCCTTGCTAGGGTGTTCTGAGTGGTTTTACCACATTTTTGGGGTGTTGTGGGTGGTTGCTAAGGTGTTGCCATACCTTGCTCAGGAGTTCTGAATAGTTTTTAGTAAACTGCTATGGCTTGTTATGGTGTTCTGAATGGTTTTACCACATTTTTGGGGTGTTATGGGTGGTTGCTAGGATATTTCTATGCCTTGCTAAGGTGTTCTGAGTGGTTTTTCCAAATTTTGGGGGTTTTGTAAAGTGTTGCTAGGGAGTTGCTACACTCTGCTCAAGGTAACTAAATAGCCTTAATTACATTGCTATGGCTTATTGTGGGTGGTTACTAGGGTGTTGCTTTGATTTGCTCAGGTGCTCTGAGTGGTTTTAAGCACATTTGTAGACATGCTGACAGTCCGCATTTTGCATGCTGTTGGCACATCCACCTGCCGTTGACTTTAATAAAGAGTATCACAAAATATACCCTAGCCTTATGAGTAGTAAGGAAGTATGCTATCTGGGTAGCCATTAGTGTTCATTAGTGTTAGTGTTCATAGAAAGTCCACACACTTCCCGAACACACACACACACACATACACATATGCATGACCTCAGCTCTGAAATAGCACCACCTACGTCTCTCTTTCTCTCCATCTCTCATCATATGCGCTCTCTTTCTTGTCCATCTCTTTGTCTTTCTCTAAGCTGCAAGAACGCTGCAGCACAGGCAGTGGGCAGAACTAATTTCATTAAATATGAATGAACTTCCAGTGAATCGTGGAAAGTAAGAGAGAAAGAGTGAGAAAAAGGAGGGGTCACTGAATGTTGGACGTGTATTTGAGAGTGTGTGTAGTACAGTTCATAAATCTGAACTCACTTCTCCTGAAAGTTGCGAGAACTTTGTGTAAGTTTGACGTAACTGATAAAGGCGCAGTGTGTTTCCTGTTTGGACAAACAAAAGAAGGCGTGACTCCGTTGAAGGACATTTCTCTAAACAAATAGGAACACAAGAACTGACTTCTCTTCCGTCAACAGGAAATAACCATTGATTATCTCTGGTGTGTTGACAGAGAGTGGTTATATTTATAATAGCATACTTCCTTACTACTCATAAGGCTAGGGTATGTTATGTGATTCTCTTTATTAAAGACAACGGCAGGTGCATGTGCCAACAACATGCAAAATGCGGACTGTCAGCATGTCTAGAAAAACTGTGCTGCATGGGGACAGTCCGCATTTACTTTGCTAATGACAAAATATGTGCCACACAAACTGTACACGTGTAAAACTGAAATACTGCAGGTTGTATACTATGCAATGTATGCACAGAATACCCAGATGACCTAGACATCTATGTTTGTCAAAATGTACGCAAAGTGCTATGAGAGAAGTTTGTTCATGTGAGACCTGCGTTGTTTAGCACAAAACATTTCTCACATGAACGCGTGCCACTGAGCACCTTAGCAACAGCATAGCAATGTGCTAAGTCCATTCAGATCACCTTAGCAAGCACCTAGCAATGTGCTAAATCCACTCAGAACACCTTAGCAACTGCCTAGCAACATGCTAAATCCACTCAGAACACCTTAATAAGCACATAGCAATGCGTTAAATACACCCAGAACACCTTAGCAACACAATAACAGTGCACTGAATCCACTCAGAACACCTTAGTAACTGCCTAGCAACGTCCTAAATCCACTCAGAACACCTTAGTGGCCACATAGCAATGCGTTAAATGCACTCATAACACTTTAATAATAGCATAGCAATGCTTTAAATACACTCAGAACACCTTAGCAACAGCATAGCAGTGCGCTAAATCCACTCAGAACACCTTAGTAGCCGCATAGCAATGCATTAAATGCAATAAGAATACCTTAGTAATCAAATAGCAATGAGTTAAATACACCCAGAACACCTTAGCAACAGCATAGCAGTTCGCTAAATCCACTCAGAACACCTTAGCAACTGCCTAGCAACGTGATAAATCCACTCCAAACACCTTTGTAACCTCATAGCAATGCATTAAATATACCCAGAACACCTTAACAACAGCATAGCAGTACGCCAAATCCATTCAGAACACCTTAGCAAGCGTCTAGCAATGTGCTAAAACCACTCAGAAAACCTTGGCAACCACCAAGCAATGCGCTTAAACCACTCAGAACACCCTAGCAACCACCTAACAATCATATGCCGTCAGATGACTCGGAATATGATGCATGAGTCGCATGGACTACTTTTATAATATTTTTGGTCCTTTAATAAGCTTTGAAAGCCACTATCAACAGCGATTCTACCAAAAAGACTGAGCAACGTCCATTAAAACATATTTTGATGCTCAGCATAAGAAAGGAAGTCATACGGGTTTGTAACAACATGTTGGAACAACGTTTAAATGTACAGAAGCAAAAACAGCCTCTTTATCTCAAGGGTCAGAGAGAGGGTTAAAAATGATCATGCAAAACTAAATTTCAACTGATTAATGCAACTTTAATACTACCATTATATGGTGAGTTTTTATGGCCTCTGTCAGCTCGAAGTGTTTTTAGCTCGAATCAAACAACCATAAAGTAACAATAAATATGTCAGATCAGCAGGAATTCCACACTTATTGCAAAAGTGCAATTATTTACCTGTGAGATATGGATCTGAAAGTACTAGGCAGCATTAAAAAATAAGCACGAACTGAAATTAGCCATACATGGACTCAATGACTAGGATGAGGAAGTGAAATCATGGAAATCTCAATACATCATTTTACTTTGGTTGGCAAGAGAGGTGCTTACCTAACACGCGAAGAATGCAGAGAGAGAGAGAGAGAGAGAGAGAGAGAGAGAGAGAGAGAGAGAGAGAGAGAGAGCGAGAGACTGCTGTCTGAATTTAGTTTACCGTCAGTCAGTCTTTTACTCTACAGGTTTTGAGCGTGCATTAAAGATTGTGACCTTTCACCTTTATACACACATTTAATGGACATCTGGGGCTCATAGTACTGATTTGAAATTGCTGAAATTTACAGTTTGGTAAACTTTGGCAATTATTGGACAGGAACAAACACAAAAGAAACATCCTTCAATGTTTTTCATAGCTGCCCTTTCAAAAAAGTAACAAATATTCCATGTGTATATTATAATGGTAATAACATAGTACTGTTTGTAAGGGTAATATACTTGGCTGGCCTAAAAGTCATAATGAATTTTAGATGCTTATTGTATCTTAATGCAGATCACAGCGCAGTATGCTGTTAAGTGTGTGTGTGTCTGTGTGTGTGTGTGTGTGTGTGTGTGTGTGTGTGGTTAACCCACAGATCTCTCCAGGCTCTATGCTTCTCTTCGAATCAGAGCAGTCTGGTTGAGCTTTACTTAACAGGTTAAATATTTCATGCTCACACCAAACTGCCACTTTGAGTTCAGAGATACAGACGTACAGCGGAGGCCACCAGCTCCCTCAACACCACTGTGCCTGCATCATTTATCAGTTCAATTCCTCTCGTTGCTTTTCCTTGCTCTCTTTTTCCCCTCAACACAATCCTCTAAAAAAAACTAAAAACAGTGTCTTAAAGGGACAGTTCACCCAAAAATGAAAATAATTAATTAAGTCATTAATTACTCACCAAAATGATGCACAATGATGAACAATCACAAAAATGATTCTTAATTTTATTTTTTATAAAAAAAAATGATCCCCTTTTCTCCCAATTTTGGAATGCCCAATTCCCACTACTTAGTAGGTCCTCATAGTGGCGCGGTTACCCACCTCAAACCGGGTGGCGGAGGACAAGTCTCAGTTGCCTCCGCTTCTGAGACCGTCAATCCGTGCATCTTATCACGTGACTTGTTGTGCACGACACCACGGAGACTCACAACATGTGGAGGCTCATGCTACAAACATAGCAAAACATGGTATCTGCAAGTCTAAAATACTCAAGGCAATATATACACTATAAATATATACAGTGTGATTATATAAATATATATATATATATATATTCCAATATTTCAATACATACGAATTAGAGGTCAACCGATTATGCGGATATGATAATAATGTTTTGAAAGAAAGGCAATAATGTTTTAGCTGCCGATAGTTTATAAAACGGATTAAATAAATGTCTTAGTCTTCTCTTCCTGTGACAGGGCGGGAAGTGGGTTACATGAGCCCAAATTAAATAAAATCCCAGATGTAGTGGAACGTTTAACTATAAACAAGCCAGCGACTCTTATTTTGAAATGTCTGTGCTTCACTTATCCCAGCTGCTCATTTAAACAGATGAGGGAAATAAAATATGCACTCTTACATTTAGCAACAATGCATTACAATATAAACCCCTCAAAGCAAACAGTGGTTAACAGTAGATCATGCTTGTACTCACTAATTATGAAATGCTCTGAAACCGCTGGAAACACATTAGCATGAGCTCTCCACATGCTTGAAGGAAATAAGAAATGTATTCTTAACACTAAGCCAAATCTGAATCAAACCGTTTGTCGGATCATAAAATTGGGAACAGTAAATGTGTTCTTTCGGTTTTGCTGTGATCTTTGGGGGTCTGAGGCACTCTGTGATTCCAGACAGATTTAATGCTTATATTGTGATGCAATCCTAAAAAAAAAAACAATAAAAAAAAAAAACTCCTCCACACTGGGATAACGAGCACTTTCCCAGCTGGAATTCCACTCATTATTCATCAACCGAGCAACATTCCAGTGCGGCGACATCATAATGACAGACTCTCCTCTATAAATCAGATTTGTTTCCCTCTGAATAGTGCAGGTATGTTCATCGAGAGAGATAAAAAGTGGAGGAAAACAGTAAGCATATAATACCATCCAATGCATTTGATTCTTATTTGTCTTTTGAACCATGAAACCTTTATTATAAAAGTCAAAGAGAAAGAAGTCATCATCAACATCAATCACAAATAATACGAATGCCAATTCTACTATTGAAACATGGGTCATTCTCTGTACATTTAGCATATTTTTAAAGGTACACTCACTAATATTTGTGTTTATGTTGTGCTGATACCTAGTGGAGTAGATGCAGCAGCAGGCATAAACAGGGCCGTAGCTAATGGGGTGAAAGGTGGAAATGATTCTAGGGGACCACATGTCTGGGGGGCCCACAACAAATTTTAGACTGTATTTTTTTATATGAAAAGGGTCCAGAACAATATAGAGTCAGGGGGCCCAGAATTCCTACATCCCTGCGCATTAACATACATTCTCGGTTACTGAAGTCACTATAGTTATGCGCTATTCACAGTCAGCCATGATTAATTTATTCCGCACGTGAAAGCATACAATTACAGATAAAGGGAGTACTATTTGGCTAATCATGTTATCTCAACATGGCAGCTCTTATGAATGTGCGCCCTGCACCATATGTAGAATAAAGCAACTATTTCTATAAGACTGTTATGCCTACAGTCTTCATATGATGAGAGTGTACATCATTTCTAACGTTTAAAAGTTTGCCATTTTATCCAAACAAATAATGATTAAATGCACCTTTAAGGCATCTTAATGCAATATTGCACACATATGTAGTTATGGAATATTAGTGTGAGGTCTTTATCTCTGAAAGAGTGCAAGTTTTTGGGTTTTATGTTTACGTTTTACGTTCTCTCTTACGTAACGGAAGAATTTCTTAAGATTTCGTGTAATTCTGAAGCAGGTGAGGTCGTGAAGCTTTTGGATCCCTTAATAGCGCTGATATTTCTGGATTTTTTGTTTCTCAGATCTGCTAATATATCCAAACGGAGTTTCACATGACTGACATGCCTCATGAAACACAATACTTTAGAAAAACAATTGAATGAAAGACAGAGAGATTTTGCTTATTGTGTCCAGCTGTTAGCTCTGCAGGCCTGTGTGTGTGTGTGTGTGTGTGTGTGTGTGTGTGTGTGTGTGTGTGTGTGTGTGTGTGTGTGTGTGGTGTGTGTGTGTTTGTGTGTGTGTGTGTGTGTGTGTGTGTGTGTGTGTGTGTGTGTGTGTGTGTGTGTGTGTGTGTGTGTGTGTGTGTGCGTGCGTCTGTGTGTGTTTATGTGTGTGTGGGTGTGTGTGTGTTTGTGTGTGTGTGTGTGTGTGGGTGGGTGGGTGTGTCTTTGTGTGTGTGTGTGTGTGTTTGTGTGTGTGTGTGTTAGTGTGTGTGTGTGTTTGTGTGTGTATGTGTGGGTGTGTGTATGACTGTTTGTGTGTGTGCGTGCATGCGTGCGTGCGTGTGTATGTGTGTGGGTGTGAGTGTGTGTGTGTGGGTGTGTGTTTGTGTGTGTGTGTATGAGTGTTTGTGTGTGTGTGTGTGTGCGTGCATGCGTGCGTATGTGTGTGGGTGTGAGTGTGTGTGTGTGTGTGTGTGTGTGTGTGGGTGTGTGCGTGTTTTTGTGATTTACGAGGACAATTTTGTAAGTTACAAACTGGTAATTACAAGGTTATTATGCTATAAATGTGATTTATGAGGACATTTATAGTGTCCCCATAATTCAAATCGCTTAAAAATCATACTAAACAATGTTTTATTGAAAATGTAAAAATGCAGAAGGTTTTCTGTGAGGGTTAGGTTTAGGGGTTGTGTTAGGTTTAGAGGATAGAATCTATAGTTTATACAGTATAAAAGTCATTATGTCTATGGAAAGTCCTCATAATGATAGGTAGACCAACATGTGTGTGTGTGTGTGTGTGCGTGTGTGCGTGTGTGTGTGTGTGTCTGTGTGCGTTTGTGTGCGAGTGTGTGCGCGTGCGTGCCTGCGTGTGTGTGTGTGTGTGTGTGTGTGTGTGCATACAACTTTTTCTATACTTGTGAGGGTTCTCTTTCCATATTAATATAGTGAAACTTGACAAAAACTGACTTCTCAGGACATTTTAAGCAGCCCCAAATCAAGTTTATTTTTAAAGTTACTGATATTAAAAGATTTCTGTGATGGTTAGGTTTAGAGGTAAAGTAAATAGCATCAACTCTGTGTAAAAGAGTTTAAGTTTAAGTTGGACACCAGAAATAACCCAGTACAAATATCAGCTTTAGTTTACTTGTACTGACCCCTAACTATATTAAAGACCCCCACCCCCCACATCTCTAATTTGTGGTTACAGCTAAGATCATATCTAAATCAGGAATTTGGCAGCACAACAAAAATATTTCATCATACTTGCCAGGAAATATTCAGCTCCTAGAGAGAAAGAGAGACAGATAGAATTTACTATTATTTATTGTCAGACTAATTACACAACAGCGTCCCCGTGTGGACAAAGGCAAACCAAAAACAATGCACGTCAGGCAAATGCTAAATTTGAATTAGCATAATCACACTACTCTTACTATACCTGCAGTTTAAAAATGTTGGCAGAAACAGTAAGACTGGTATGGGGGTATGCTATTCTGAACATAAAGGCTAACATTTTGCAGAGCACAGTACACATTCGAAATATTGCTGAAATAGTAAAAGTAGCATGGTAGTATACTATTGAAAACTGAAAGGCTAACAAATTGCATATTATTAACCGTACACATAATATATACTGCAGAAACAGTAAGAGTAGAATTACTTTCCAAATTTAAAGGCAAAAATGTTCATAGTATACTGTGTACTATACAGGCCTACTTCAGAAATACAAGTATGATAGTATGCTATTCCATAAATAGAGTCTCATGTCACATCCAATCACAGACAGCAGGTGGCGCTACATGCTAGATCAATGAATGACACACAGCCCGAGTTCGGATGGCATACTGAACAGATATGGCAGATGTCTAAGAGCAGCATGGGTAGTATGCCATTCTGAACTCAGTCACTGACACCTGAAGACCTCTGACCTCTTATGCAATGTGTTATATTTCGGATCAGTTCAGTTTAAATCGATTTACCCAATGTCACTTTGACTGATCTGAAGTGCGAGGAAGTGGCTTTCGATACTGCCCTGTCGTTGGCAATTGTCAGTCTTATTGATTGACAGCAATATATTAGCGTTCACAAACTATTTGTCCCTCTGGCCAAATCAATAACTAATTTCGGGGCAGCTACGAGTCTGAGCCGTATACAGTATGTGTGGAGTTAGGCCAGAGTTTGTTACCTTAATGATTTGAAATCTTTAATATACATGGACCTAACATCTGACATTCTTGATCTCTGATCTGTACCCAGCTACCAACCCTGTAATGAATACAAACCTTCAATAAAGATTGATGTCATCACAGTCCCTTTCATTACATAAAGATGGACAATAAATGATGCTCATAATGACACAGCAGACCACAGCAGATCTCACATCTGCTGCTGTATATTGAGGACTCTGTTTACAGAGCTGGAGGAACTTAGAGTCATGTGATATATGAGGTGAATATAAGCCAGGCATTCCAGATCACAGATCTGCAAACACATTCCAACATATTCTGGTCTCTAGATATGGCTCGGTCCTTCCTTCAATGTAAGTCTATGAGATTTTTTCAGCCCTTTCATTATTTGCCAGATGAAAATTTAACATCTGATAGCTCACCTCTCATCAACAGGCTGCGTGATTTGAGATATCATTCATGCTTGTAGCACAAACATGTGGGATGAGTTATGTGCCAAAATGTAATACTTAATGTTAGGGGCTTGTTCTAATTTCTAACCTACAGTCTGAGCAATAATAAACGCCTATATATAATTGAGCCAGCCTATAAGAGAGACATTAGTTTGACTAAAATGTCTCTCTTTCTCTCTCTCTCTCTCTCTTGTTTCTTGTTTCTTGTTCACGGATATGAGGTTTCCACCTCATGCAAGAGATTTCCGGGATAAATGTTTCCCAGCTGCACTGCTGTTGCGCTGTGAGGTCAGAGACACTCCGACCAATAACTGAGAGATAAAAAAATCAAACACACCACAGCGCATGTGTTTTCCTCTCTTTACAGGGATCCAATAACCACCCTGAGCTATATTTGTACATTTTCTTAAGAAAATATGAGTGCTTGCTCACGTAAAACTCACTGCCACGATGCTAGGGTGTTGTGGTGGTTTGTCAGAGTGTTGATATGCAGTTGCTAAGGCATACTGGGCGGTTGCCAGCCCCAAATATCTGTGATATCCTGGAGCCAGTTGCACCAGACATGCATATGTTACTATGTAGATTAATTGTAGCATAATTGGGCACTAAGTTGCAATTTATGCACTAATAAAATATTTGAGCATGGCACCATTAAACTTGAAACATAATCCAATGTGTAAACTAAATATTTCCGGAAGCCTCCGACCACGAGTAACGTTGGAATAAAAATATAAACTGATTAACCGTTTAAGCTCTGAAGGTGTTTTTAAAGATTTCCTGTTTCAATGGCATGCCCAAAATTAAAGGCTTATAACTCTACAAAAAACATAACAATGGGCCTCATTAATGAACATTTCGTAAATGTAGAATTGGGAGTAATTTCCACGTAAAATGGAGCTTCCCAAAAACATTCGAATGCTTCGTATTTTCCAGATTTGTTAGTTCAACTTGTATATGTTAGTGAATTCCTAATGTTCATATAGCGTATGTGAACGTTCATTCACAATTAACAATCCACACCCATGAAACACCATATAAGTAAGGCATCAGACTAGCTACTAAATGAGAATAGGAAGGTTTAACAAATATACGAACAGTATTAAACTTCGGTATTAATGTTCATTCACATCGTAAAATATTGATTTGGCAAATACTTCCATCTAAAAGAAAGTGAGGAACTTAACTTACAGTCATCTTTGATGTCATTAGAGGTTCTTTTGTGAATAAACAGTCCAAGAGGTCAATAAAAATGGTTTGACATGATGAAAAAATCACTTCCCAACAGGAAGATATCCACCACATTATCTGGTTAGGTCGAGCACATCCCCAGCATCAATGGAGAATCTTTGAGTAAATCCAAGACTGTACAGTGATATACAGTGCATTCAGAATATATTCAGACCCCTTAATATTTTTCATATTTTGTTATGTTGCAACCTTATGATAAAATTCTTTAAATAAACAACCTGCACTCTATACCCCATAATGACAAAGCAAAAAACAGATTTTTGATAACTTTGAAAATTTATTAAAAAGAAAAAACTGAAATATCACACTAACATAAGCATTCCCTTGAAATGTGGCTTAGGTGCATCCTATCATCTTTTAGATGTTTCTACACTTTGATTGTCCACATTCAAATGATTGGGCATGATTTGGAAAGGCACACACCTGTCTATATAAAGTCACACAGCTGAAAATGCATATCAGAGCAAAAACCAAGCCATGAGGTCAAAGGAACTGCCTGCCTGAGCTGCAGAGCTCAGAGACAGGATTGGGTCAAGGCACAGATCTGGGGAAGGCTATAAAAAATGTTGTCTGCACTGAAGGTTCCCAAGAGCACAGTGGAACAGCTAGGACTCTTCGTAGTGCTGGGCACCAGGCCAAACTGAGCAATCAGGGGAGAAGGGCCTTGGTAAGAGAGCTGACCAAGAACTAGATGGCCACTCTGGTTGAGCTCCAGAGATCATGTGTGGAGATGGGAGAAACTTGCAGAAGGACAACCATCACTGCAACACTCCACCGATCTGTGTATTATGGCAGAGTGGCCAGACAGAATCCTCTCCTCAGTGAAAGACAGAAAAAAGCACCTAAAGGACTCTCAAACTGTGAGAAACAAGATTTTCTAGTCAGATGAAACAAAGACTGAACTGTCTGGCTTCAATCCCAAGCGTCATGTCTGGAGGAAACCAAGCACCGTTCATCACCTGCGCAATACCATACCAAACGGTGACACACGGTGGTGGTGGTAGCATCATGCTGTGGGGGTGTTTTTCAGCTGAAGGGACTCGGGGGCTGGTCAGGGTTCAAGGAAAGCTGAACACAGCAAAATACAGAAATATCCTAAATGAAATCCGGGTCAAGAGGGCTCAGGACCTCAGACTGGGCCGAAGGTTCACGATCCAACAGGACAATGACCCCAAGAACACAGCCAGGACAATGCAAGAGTGGCTAAGGGACAACTCTGTGAATGTCCTTGAGTGGCCCAGGCAGAGCCCAGACTTAAAACCAATCGAATATCTCTGGAGAGATCTGAAAAAGGCTGTCCACCAATGTTCCCCATCAAACCTGAGAGAACTTGAGAGGAAGAATGGCAGAAAATCTCCAAATCCAGGTGTGCAAAGCTTGTCGCATCATACCCAAAAAGACTTGAGGCTGTAATCGCTGCCAAAGGTGCTTCAACTAAGTATTGAGTTAAGGGTCTGTATACTTACATCAATGTGATATTTCAGTTTTTTCTTTTTAATACATTTGCAAAATGATCAAAAATCAGTTTTTTGCTATGTCATTATGGGGTATGGAGTCTAGATTGATGTGAAAAAAAAAATAACCAATTTAAAGTATTTTAGCATAAGTCTGCAACATAAAAACGTGAAAAAAATTAAGGGGTTTGAATACTTTTTGAATGCACTGTACTTCACTTACAACAGGAACAATCAAGAGAAAATCAAATGCAAACCCATGTCAAGAACGTCTGTTGGGAAAAACTATACATTGAAAAAATAAATGCAAGCAACAAATAAATGTTTCTAAATAAATGCTTTATTCATTTTTTATTATTAGCTATTTTTAAGGTTAATTTCACACATTTAATTATTATTCTTTAAATTACTTCAATTAAATTAATTTGACCTACCAAAATGTAGTCATGACACGTAGTTTGCCCCAAAGACAACAGCATGTTCGGATGTCTTACACATGGTATCATTTCAGTTTTGGTATCATTTTAAAGAAAACCTTTCCAGTTTTCTTAATGATATAGATTGTGATAAATTATGAGCCTCTCAGCCTAAAAAACTGCAAAAACAAAATAAAAAAAAATAATTGAGCCAAAAATTTACTTTTTTCTTATTTTTCTATATCAGGTGGCTCTGAAAATCTGCTTTTATTTTGTTCCCAATCATATCAGTTGTAACTGAGTAAAATTTGGTGTTGATACGACCAAGCAATCAAATGTCCTATCAAACTTATCCTAGTGTCCAAAAATGTCTCCAAACAAATTAAACATTATAATTGTACATAGGAACTAATAACACATGCAAATATATTGACTAAAAGTATGCTCTCTCTCCAGATCATGCAGGCATGAGTAACGAGATCTCATTCAGTTCAATTCTGTGTCATTTGAATCATCATTGTGTGTGTCATGTTCTTGGCACCATCTCCTGGTAGCCATATGTAATTACAGTGAACAATCCTCTCTGCCCATATTTGGATGACTTCCACCTCTGTTTGCAGCAATCTGAATCCTAAAAAGATTGGTTAAGTGTTTCATGACTGTAAAACGTACTACATCATTTCCAATAAAGTCATCTGATCCATGAAAGCTGATGTGTTTTTAGCCAGACATTATGTGCTGTGTGCACATTGTGCTTCGTTTACGTGTAACATGTATGTCAAACACAGATACTTTGCTATTACTCACTATATTTTGTCTGTGAGTTAAACAAAGCTGGTTGTATTCTACTTTTTGATAGCTTTCCAACAACATATGACACATGGCGATCTGATCAGTTTGTTGTTTTTACTGATTATAATAACATGTACAGTGCAACATTTTTAATAAACTATAAAAATGGAACACTTCTGAATTGTAAAGGACATTAAAGGACTTTATGTAAAAATCTGACTTCTTAGCGGATCTTCAGCATGAAACCGATCTAAATGGTGCACTTACCGGAGTATACTGCCCATTGTCACTGGCATGCAAAGTTTCAACAAACACAAAATACAGTTGTGGCAGCGGGGCGTGGTCAAGCGCCCATCCAGGAGAGAAAGTGGTAAGGGCACTTGCACCTGAGCTAAATTATGTCTAACACCTGTCTCTAATTTCAGTGAGCATGGGGAGAGCGGCATAAAGATGGCCACAGAACCTCCAGTTAGGGAGAAGAGAAACACGCGCCAGTCTAGTGTTGGCATGATATGAGAGAGTCAGGGACAAAGAGATCTGTTGTTGAGCCCGCAGAACTTCCAAAACTCGCCGGTGCTGGTCTTGGCGCAGCTCCAACATGGAATGTTGGAGGGCATGGTGCATCCCAGAAAGGGACTGGAGGACATCGGCCAACTGAGAGGGATCCATGGGGCTTACTTGAATTTTTTTTGGTCCCGGGTTTCGGCACCAGTGTAACAAACTTCAGGACAGGAGGGAAAGGAGAACACCTGGTTTCTGGTACCTGGTTTCTTCGTCTCACAGGTACAGCTTTTAATTAATAATCTCCAGCACTTTACAGCTTCACAACAACACAGTAGTTCTTTAGCTCAACAACAGATCTCTTTGTCCCTAACTCTCTCATATCATGCCAACACTAGACTGGCGCGCGTTTCTCTTATCTCTAACTGGAGGTTCTGTGGCCATCTTTATGCTGCTCTCTCCATGCTCACTGAAATTAGAGACAGGTGTTAGACATAATTTAGCTCAGGTGCAAGTGCCCTTACCGCTTTCTCTCCCAGACGGGCGCTTGACCACGCCCCCGCTGCCACAACAGTATATAGGATATTGAAATAAATACATGTCAATTTTTCCAGTTGGTTGAATTAGTATTTATTTATTGCCCCTTAACAATTTTAGATACGATTACCAGATTTTATTATGCACATATTTAAATATACTACTGTGGTGATGGGGGCATGGCCGAGAGAACGGTAAGGATTGACACCTGTGGGAAATGTTCTGTCTCTCCCAGCCTCGCTCTCTTTGAACGTCACTAAGTCACATCCCCATCACCACAAATTTATATTAACTATCCTATTTCAATTGAAATGTAATTTACTACCGATGAGAGATACATCAGACAAAAAAGGTTTGAACATGAACCTCAACTAGATAAAACTGAAATGCACAGATTTTCGTTTTGATCAATACATGTAAAGATAATTTTATATGACTACAGATTGCTTTACAGAGAATTTATGGCCTACTAGTTAAGTCTTGCATTAAGAAATGGTGTTGCAACTATATGAAACACTGACTTAGCAACAAATTAACTAGTAATTACCAAGCTCTTAGTTTGAACTTTACATCCCAATTTAAGTGAAACCTTCCCTGGTCTCCATATACTATATGGCTTGAGTCCCTCCTTCAATGTAAGTCTGTGGGATTAGAATATTGATACTAAAGTATTGATATTTCACATAAACAGCACCTATAACCTCTCGTGAGTGAGCCTGACCTGAGCTCTTCCTGGTCCTTGTTTTGCTCAGACTCAGTCATGCAGAAATTGACTCACTGAGGGGAAGTATGGGAGGAATTCTTTCGACTCGGCACAAATCTGCCCCTCTAAAGCCCTGCTGTGTGGCTTGGCCTACTTCAGGCCATGAGGACAGAGCAAGTCCAGAATGCTGAAACCGTGTTATTCCACAGATGTTTACTGGCTTGCTGGGAAGAGCATTGGGGCCCGGACATACCTGGAATATCTGTCCTCCCTACGCGCTTTGTCTTTAAACACAGAGATTAAGGCAAGCAGGGCAGTAACAACATGCCGATTAAGTGCTCAATGCCGTTTTAGTGTCAGATTGTCACACAACGTTCCCTGTTTATTGGAAATTCTACTTAGCATGATCTGTGTGTTTGCATACCATAATACCACAAAACAAGAACCATTTCAGTCTTAAAAAGGTTTAACGAGACAATTCTTTCAGCGCTTGACCCAGAAGATTATGTCTTGCCATGTTTTTTGAAGTTATACTTACAATTAAAGTAAGAATTCACTGATTTTGAAATTTGTTATGGTGGTTCTGCTTTTTTATGCTATCTTTTTCAAAACGCTCATAATTAGTGAAACAACTTCAGTGAAGTTTTCTCCCCAATTTGGAATGCCCAATTCCCAATGCACTCTAGGTCCTCGTGGTGGTGGTATTACTCAACTCAGTCTAGGTGTCGGAGGACGAATCTCTGTTGCCTCCGCATCTGAGACCGTCACTCCACGCATCTTATCATGTGACTTGTT